>NW_027185755.1:3134270-3186067 GCF_028583685.1 Petaurus breviceps papuanus | reverse complement strand
GGAGGGAGGGAAGGAAGGAAGGAGGGAAGGAAGGAGGAAGGGAAGGAAGGAGGGAGGGATGGAGAGAGGGAAGAAGGAGGGAGGGACAGAGGAAGGGAGGGAGGAAGGAAGGAAGGAGGGAGGAAGGGAGGAAGGAGGGAGAGAGGGAAGGAAGGAGGGAGAGACGGAAGGAAGGAGGGAGGGAAGGAAGGAAGGAGGGAAGGAAGGAGGAAGGGAAGAAAGGAGGGAAGGCAGGAGGGAAGGAGGGAGGGATGGAGAGAGGGAAGAAGGAGGGACAGAGGAAGGGAGGAAGGGAGGGAGGGAGGAAGGAAGGAGGAAGGAAGGGAACAAGTGTTTATTAAGCACCTACTGTGTTGCCAGTAAAACACTGTGCTAGGTGTTTTACAAATATGATTTCATTTAATTCTCACAAGAACCCTGGGCAGCAGGTACTATCATTACCCCCATTTTACAGTTAAGGAAATGTAGGCAGACAGAGGTTGGCTAACTTGCCCAGGGACACACAGTGTCTGAGGCTGGATTTGAACTCAGGTCTTCCTGACTCCAGACCCAGTATTCTATCCACTACACCACCATCTGGACAAGAGACCATACCATTTGTCATCTCCAGAATTCAGCACCGGGCCTTACACAGAATATGTGTTGAATAGCTCTTTGTCACCTCTGGGTCCCCCCCAGGTCTTAGCATCCTAACTTGGAGAGATCAGCAAAGCCACTGGGAGAGGGTGGCTAATAACAGCATCATTTTCATGTGCAGAAATGGTGTTATTTGTATGTAGTTGAGACGGAAGGGCAGCAATTCTTGCTGGCAGGATCCTTTGAACTTCGCTATTCCCCCAGTCCTGAAAGATCTCCTCAGCCTTGGTCCTAGCACCGCCTTGACGCCCTCTGCTTCTGGGACCCCTCTGAATGAAGGGTGGAGGGAGGCGCTCCTCCAAAGCCTCTAAGAAGGGAGCCCAAGGCAGTGACCTCTTCACTTCCTACCTGGCTGACCTCTGGACTTTTCATCATCCTGCTGAACGGAGCACTTCCATCCTTTTCACCTCCCTTTAGTCTGTCATCTTCCTCTATCAGGCCGTAAGCTCCTTGAGGGCAAAGACTCTCTTTTTTCTGTATTTGTCTGCCCAGTGCTTAGCAAAGGTGCGTGGCATATAGCAGCTGTTTCTGATGATGTTTACTGACTGGACTGGCTCTAAGTCTTTTACCTTTAGGCAGCATTGGATTATCTGGGAGGAACTTGACCCAGGTAAGCCTTCTGGGCATGAGGAAGGATGCAGTTGATTGTGTGGTGATCCCAGGGAGTTTTCCCTTACATGAACTTTTGTTGTGTACTTCTCCAAGGCCTGACTCACAGGGAAAGCAGCCAGGGGGGCAATTGTGTTTCTACGTGTCTCCTGCAAAGCATCTCAAGTGCTGTGGTTGTTGTGCTTGGTACCCACTCTCGAGACCCGGGAGAGGGGGGGAGGAGTCATCAATTCAAAGGACAAGTCTGTGACAGAGCAATAATTCAGATACATCCCAGGCTACAAAACCGCAAAGGTCATCATCTGAGCCTGAACTCTTCCTCCAGAGTTATCTGGGGAGAGTCACAGATTATAAGCCAGAACTAGACTGAGTATTTTGGAAGCTGTATAATAAATTGAAAAGAGCTTTGTTCTTGAGCTCAGGGGACATGGTTTCAAGTTCTAGAACTATGATTGACTAGCTGTATGAACTTAGGGAAGAAGTAAAGAAATAAACATTTACTTAGCACCTCCTTTGATCTTCACAACAACTCCAGGAGAAAAGTGTTATTATCCCCATTTTACAGTTGAGGAAACTGAGGCAGAGGCCAGTTTGTTTTGTTTTGTTTTCACCTCAGGTCTTCCTGATTCCAAGTCCAGTGCTCTACCCCACGATACTACCTAGCTGTTTGTAAGCAAGGTACTTAACTTCTCTGGGCCTCAGTTTCCTTATATAAAAACGAAAGGGCTGGGCTATATCTCTAAAGTGCTTTCCAGCTCTTAATTCTATGATCACATACTGCTTTGCTGTGGGGCAAGGGAAATGCTGGTGCTCAGCGTCACTTAAAAAGTAGGAAAACAGTGCCCTAAAAAGAAAGCCAAGGAATCCGATTTCAAATTGGAACTTAGGAGTATATCCAGCATTCAGCTCTTGGCCCAAATCAGACGACCACACTCCATTTCACTCTGAAGAAAATATCAGCCACACAGCATTTTTGGAAATCAACAGCAGCAAGTCTTGCCTCTGATTGGCTATGCCTGGCTTCCTGCCTCCTGTGCGAGATCTGTGCAGGCTTATAATTAAGAGGACAGAGAACAAAGCTGGGGATGTTTCGTAAATATCCAGCGCTCCTTCACCCCACAAGCGCTGGAGTGTGGAAATAAGAAAAAAACATTTACATACAAAGAAATGACTCCAAGCATATTTTTCCCTGGATGCCGCTTGCTGTGGTTTCTGATACCATTATTCAAGCCAGACCTCTCTTCCCCTCATCGCTGGCTGGCTTATCCTCTTACTGGGTCCTATGGGGAAGTTACTATCTCATCCTTTTTTCGCCCTGGCCTCCCGCTCCCTAAATTGTGCGGATGAGACTTTTTCAATATCAGACCCCCACCAAAGGCTTCAGGGGAGCATCAGCAACGTTCAACGCTCTCCCTAGCTGAATAATCAGGGTTTGAATTGCCCAATGTCTCCCAGGCCCTGCGATGTTGGCCGTCCAAGGCCTCCCCTGGCATAAGGCGATGAAGCCTCAGTCAGCATGGAGGGAAAAGGGATCTTTGATTTCATTAGGAAATTCTTGTCAACAATGTTTAGCTCAGTTTCTGGCACAGATTCATTATTAAATAAATGCTTTTTCTTTCATTTCATTAAACTATGTTAGCATCAACAATTAAACCGCACTTACTATGTACCCCTTTTCATCCTGCATACACACACACACATACACACACACCCCAACAAGAAAGAGACTATATTAACTTTAGACTCATTGAACAGAGGTAGAAACAAACAATGATACAGAAAAGGGCTACCCATAGTCAGCCAGAAAGAGGAATGAGAATGATAACAGAATTTTAGATCTAAATCATTAATCACAAGCACATGCCTTGATCTCACCTCTACCCTAGAAAAGGAACCCAAGAAGCCTCAACTCTAATCTTCTGGCCTAGATATCAAGCAATCTTGCCAAAGAGAAGGAAGAGGGGCTTAAGGAAATGATGCTCCTAATGAAACAAATAGAAATAATTTTGGAAACTAGCAAATATGCTAAGAAAAATGACCAACAGGATGTGGAAAAATTAATTTAAATCTGATATATGTGAAAGTGTTTCCTGGGAGTTCTTTCACTGATCTACTTCCCCCCATCCCCCTTTTGCATTCTATCATCCCAGCATAAATATACAGAATCACCTAATGTGAGTTGGAAGGGACCTCAGAGGCCATCTATGCTTATAGGATCATAAATCTAGAATTGTGAGGGACAGAATCACTCTAGTGCAACCCCCTCATTTGACAAATGTGGAAACGAAGACTCAGAGAAGTTATGTAATTTACCTAAAGTCACACAAACAGTGAGTCTCAGAAAAGGAGTTGAGTTCCGTTATGCTCTTTATGATATGTCAAGCCAATGGTGGTCCAGATTGCTCAAGCCAATTTCTACTGAAGGAGAACTTCCTACCTCCTTAGGCTACCTCTAGTTACTTAGGAAAATTTTCCTAACACTAGGCCTAAATCTGCCTCTCTGCAATTTGTAACCATCCTGCCCTCTGGGGCCAAGGAGAGTAAGTCAAGTCTGTCTTCCATAAGAAAGCCCTTCACCCACTGGAAGTGCTCCATGTACCCCTTCAGTCTTCTCTTCCCAAACTAAGCATCCTTTGTTCCTTTAAATCACACCATCATCATCCTCATCATCCTTCCCTGGACAGTCTTCCTATAGTCACTGTCCTTCCTAAGATGTGGCACCCACAACTAAATAGTATTCTCCTAAGGCCAAAGTATGAAAGGACCACCACCTGTTTTGTTCTAGACACACTGTGGGTCCCATCTTTTTTAGGCCTAATACTGTTAACATTCTTTGGTCGTCTTTCACATTCAGATCTTTTTCTTTTTTTAAGCACGGAAACTTTTTATTCTCTGTTTTTCAGTTCCAAATTTCCTTTCTCTCCTTTCCCTTCCCCCACCATTGAGAAGCCAAGAAAAACAAAACCCATTACAAATATGTATATACACAACAAATTTCTGCATTAACTATGTTCCAAAAAAGAGCAAACAAACAAAACAAAGGGAAAAAAGCAAAAGAAGAAAAATACTTTAATCTGCACCCTGAATCCATCAATTCTCTACCTGGAGGTGAACAGCAATGTTTCATTATGAGTCCTTTGGGATTGTATTATAGGGTTTATAAATTAGTAAATCTTCCACAGTTGATTATCTTTACATATTGCTGTCCCTGTGTAGAATGGTCTCCTGATTCTGCTCACTTCACTTTGCATTTTCATTTCATACAAGTCTTTCTAGATTTTTCTGGAACCATTCCCTTTATCATTTCTTATAGTACAATACATTCATAAACCATAATTTGCTCAGGCATTGCCCAAATGATTGGCAACATCTCAGTTTCAAATTCTTTGACACCACAGAAAGAACTGCTGTAAATATTTTTGTACATTATGAGTCCTTTTCCTCTTTCTTTGATCTCTTTGGGGTATAAACCTAGTATCAGTATTGCTGGGTATGTATAGTTTAATAGCTTTTGGGGCATTGTTCCAAAGTGTTTCCAGAATGATTGGACTAATTCACAGCTTTACCAACAGTGTCTTAGTGTACCTGTTTTCCCACATTCTGTCCAGTATTTGTCATTTTCCTTTTTTGTACTCTTAGCCAACATGATGGGTGTAAGGTGGTACCTCAGAGTTGTTTTAATTTGTATTTCTTTAATTACTGGTAACTTAAGAGCACTTTATCATATAGCTATTGATAGCTTTGATATCTTTCTCTGAAAACTCCCTATTCATATCCTTCGTCCATTTATCAATTGGGGAATGACTCTTCTTATAGATTTGGCTCAGTTTCATATATACTTTAGAAATAAAACCATTATCAGACAAATTTGTGACAAAGATTTCCCCTGACTTTCCTGCTTTTCTTCTCTTTTTAGTTGCATTGGTTTTGTTTATACAAAAACATAATTTTAGATCATCAAAACTGTCCATTTTACCTCCTTTGAATATCTCTATTTCTGGTTTGGTCCTGAAGTCTTCCCCTATCCATTGAGCTAACAGATAATTTCTTGCTCCCCTAATTTGCTAAAATCACCCTTTTTGTACCCATTTTGAGATTATTTTGGTATATGGTATGATATGTTGGTATGTGCTGGTTTCTGCTAGACCACTCTCCAGTTTCCCAAACAGTTTTTGTCATATAGTGAATGCTTGTCTTAGTAGCTGGGTTCTTTGGGTTTATCAAATACTAGCTTATTGTGTTCATTTGCTTCTGTATGCTGTATACCTAATCTGTTTCACTTATCAACCTCTCTCTATTTCTTACCTAGTACCAAATTGTTTCAACAATTACAGCTCTGTAGTATAATTTGAGATCTCATACTACTGGCCCTTTCCTTCCCATTTTTTTCATTGATTCCCCTGATGTTCTGGATATTTTATTTCTCCAGATAAATTATGATTTTTTTCCAGATCTATAAAGTACCTTTGGTAGTTTGGTTGGTATGGCACAGATTAAGTAAATTAATTTAGATTATATTTTCATTTTTATTATATTGGTTTGGCCTCTCCATGAGGAATTAAGTTCTCTAGTTATTTAGATCTGTCTTTATTTATGTGAAGAGCATTTATAACTGTGTTTATATAGTTCTTGTGTATATCTTGGCAGGCAGACTCACGGGTATTTTATTCTGTCTATTGTTTAAACTGAATTTCTCTTTCTCTCTTCCCACTGGATTTTGTTGGTAATATACAGAAATGTGGATGATTTGTGAGAGTTTATATTATATCCTGCAACTTTGCTGAAGTTGTTAATTGTTTAAATTCATCTTTTTTTAGCTTACTCTCTAGGGTTCTCTAAGTAAGCCATGTTATCATCTGCAAAAAGTGATAGTTTTGTTTCCTCTTTGCCTATACTTATTCCTTCAACTTCTTTTTCTTGTCTTATTTCTATATCCAGTATTTCTAGTACAATATCAAATAGTAATGGTGATCATGGGCATCATTGCTTCACCCTTGCTCTTATTAAAAAAGTTTCTAGCTTATCTTCATTAAAGCTAATACTTGCTCTTGGCTTTAGAAGGATACTATTTATCATTTTACAGAAAGCTCCATATATTCCCCTGCTTTCTATTTTTTTTTCAAAGCAGGAATGGGTATTGTATTTTGTAAAACAAAAAAATCCTTCATTTATTGAAATAGTCACATGATTTTTGTTGTTTTTATTACTGATCTGGTCAATTATACTTATAGTTTCCTGAATTTTAAAACAATCCTGAATTCCTAATATAAATCTGGTCATAGTGTATGATCTTTGGGATTTATTACTACAATCTCCTTGTTTGTATTTTAAATCTTTGCATCAATATTCATTAGGGAAACTAATCTATAGTTTTCTTCTTCTGTTTTGACTCTTCCTAGCTTATCAAAAAGGACCTTGATAATGGTATCAAGATATAATATGGCATTAAGACCATATGTTTATCAGAGAAGGAATTTTGCAGGACTCTACCTATTTTTTTTTTCAAACAGCACTGGAATTAATTGTTCTTTAAATGTTTGGTATAATTTGCTTATAATTACATCTGGCCCTGGGTTTAGTTTTGTTTTTTCCCTTAAGCAGCTCCTTTATGGCTTGTTCCATTTCTTTTTCTAACACAGGGTTATTTCAGTATCCTATTTCCTCCTCTGTTAATCTGGGTCATTTTTATTTTTGTAAATATTCATCCATTTCATTTAGATGGTCAGTTGGGCAAAATAAATTGTTTTTATTTCCTCTTCATTTAGTAATGATCTACCTTTTTAATTTTTCATAATGTTTATTTGGTTTTCTTCTTTATTTTTAAAAATCAAATTAGCCAGTGGTTTATCAGATCTTTCCCCATAGGAACTGTTACCTAACCATGCTTTTTTTTCACATTGTTCTTGTGGCAGTTCATTCTTTGAACCCAAGCAGATAGAATACTAGACCTGATGTCAGGAAAGACCTGTGTTCAGATCACAATTTTAATACCTACTAGGCTCGTGACTATAGGTAAGTCACTAAACCTCTTATAACCTCAGTTGCCTCATCTGTAAAGTAGGTACAATTGTACTCTAACACTTGGTACTTGCCTTCCAAAGTTGTGAGGATCAAATGAGACTATAATTGTAAAGCTCTTGGCACACATTTATATAGTAAACACTACATATATATTATTCTAAAACACTTTGCAAACTTTAAATTTCTATATAAATGTTACTTATTATTATTCAACAACAATAATGATAACAATAAATAATCCCTTTAAACTTAATTGTTTTGGATTTGGTCTGTGGTTCTATCCTGTCAAGTTCTTGTGTGTCCTGACTCTGACATTCAACAAAGTTATCTGGCAGTGTGGAACTTAGATCTCCAGAGAGCAGTCAGGTAGGAGGTCAATAAAATAATCAAGATGAGAGATGATGAGGGTCCAAAGTAAGGTAGGGGCTATATAAGCAGAGAGAAGGACAATAGATTATGAGATGAGGATAAATAGATATGATTTTCAACTAATTGGATATGGGGGGGTGAAGGACAAAGAAAATGTAAGGATTACTCGAGGTTATGAATCTAGATGGTTGAAAAGATGGTGGTACCCTACCAACAAAAAGGAAAGTCGGGAGGAGGGACAAGTTTGTATACATTGAGTTTCAGATGGGACATTTAGATATGGGACTATATCTACTATATATGAGACTATATAGATACAAACACACACACACACACACATATATATATATAATACACACACGTATAAGTTTATAACTTATCTGCCGAGAAATTATCATTGAGCTCATGGGAACTAATGATTATCACCAAGGGAAAAAGTATAAAGAAGAGAAGACCCAGGACAAAATTGGAGGGGGGGGGGCGCAATGTCCATACTCAGTGGAGCTGGAGTAGTATGATGATCTAGAAATGAAGACTAAATGGTCAGATAGGTAGGGAAAAACCAAGAGAAAACAATGTTCATGAAAGCAAAGGGGAAAGAGATTGCCCAGGAGAGGGAATGGTTGTGTGTCCAAAGCTGCATGCTGTCTTTCCCTTCCAACACCTTGTCTTACCCCCAGCTTTCAAGCTCTGGAATCATAAGCAAACCAATGCTGCATTTGCTCCTAGAGTGTATCAATCTATTACCTATGACACCATTTACCAAAATACTCCTCCCTGGTTACTATATGTCCTGCATGTCCATCTTATTTGAATGTAAGCTCTTTGAGGGCAGACATTTTTTAATATTTGCATGCTCAGTACTTTGCATATAATAAGTACTTAAAGTATTTTTTTCATCCATTCATTCTTAACAGTTAAGCAATAATTAGCAACTAGGTAACCAAAGAGATAGTAGTTTCAGTGGAGTGCTGCAGCCATAAGTAAGACTGTGTGGGGGAGGTCAGGAAATGGAGGCAATAAATGTAGATGAACCTTCCTAGGAGTTTGGCTATGTAAGAGAGAAAAACTAATTTGACTGTAGTTTGAAAAGATAGCATAGTCAAATGAAGGATTTTTTTAAGGATAGAGAAGACCTGAACATGTCTGAAGGGACAGGCAAGGAACCAGTGGATAAGAAGAGGATGAAGAAGAAACAGAAGGATAATAAAGGGGGCAAGCTTCTTGGATAGATGGGCAGGAACAGCTCCAAAAGCACAAATGGAAGGGTTAACCATGGGGAGGAGAAAGACAACTTCTTAATCAGAGACTAGAGCATAGGAGGAGAGAGGTCTTAAAGATGTGGTGTGGGGGAGAAGAGGGAGTTGATTCGCTCATTCATCAAACATTCAGTAGTCCATACTCTTACTAGGCACCATACCGGGTACTAAGGATACAAGGACAAAAACAAAACACTCTTTGACCTTAAGAAACTTATATTCTTGTGGAGAAAGACCAACAAAATCACAGATAAGTAAATGCAAAATATATCCCAGAATTGGTGAGATGTGGAGCGGGGGGAAGGCACTAACAATTGTCAGAAACAAGAATAGGCTCATGGAGGGAGCAGCACTTCAGCTCAGCCTTGAAGAAAACTAGATGATATGAAACCACTGGAGTGTTTTGAGCAAGGGAGTCAAATGGTCAGATATGAGCTTTGGGAATGATACTTTGGCAATTATGCAGAGAATGGACTGGAGAGAAGAAACATTGGAAACATGGAGCCAAAGCAAGAGACTGCCACAACAATCCCGATGAGATGTGATAAAGGCTTGAAATGTGGTTGCCACATACATGGAGAGATAAGGATGGATGCAAGAGATGCTGTGAAGGTAAAATCAATGAGGCTTGGTGGCATCTTCTGCCTATGTGGGGCGAGGGGTAGTGTGGTATTGAAGATTACTCTGAAGTTGCAAACCTGGGTGACTAGAAATGTGGAAGTGGACATAACAGAAATAAGATCAGGGAACTGGGGAGGGGCAATTTGAGAGGGAGAGATAACATTCTGTTTGGGGGTTGTCGAGCTTAACAGGGCTATGGGAAATCCAGGTGAAAATGTCTGAAGGGCAATGTGGAAGGGGAGCTCAGGCAAGACTGTGGCTTGGACTCATCTGCACAGAGATGTTAGCTGACCCTATGGCAGCAGAGAGGGTGCAAGAGAGAAAAGGGCACAAAAAAGAGGGTAGATACATGTACACATGAATATGGGATGATGGTTCCGCAAAGGAGTGGCTGGATGGGTAAGGAGAGTGTCAGAACAAAGATGTGTCACCAAAATCCAGGGGGTCAGCAGAGGCTGAAAGGGCTTAGGAAGAGACCATCAGATTTGACAAGTAGATCACTGGCAACCTTAGAGAGTACATTTTTAGTTGAATGAGTAGGTATAAAGCTAGATTGCAAGGGATTGAGAAGTGAGTGAGAGGAAAGCAAGGAGCCAGCTTTTTCTAGGAGTTTTGCTGTGAAAGGGAAGAAAGCTATAAAATGGGAGCTTGTGGGACAGTCAGATCAAACGAAAAAATTTTGAGCACAGAGGAGACCTTGGCATATCTGTAGGCAGCAGGAAAGAGCTAGCAGTCAGAGAAAGATGGAAAATTAAAGAAGAGGAGGAATGGTGATTGCAAGAGCAATCTGCTTGAAGATTCAGGAAGGGATGGGATTTGGGGCATAGACAGAAGGTCTGGCCTTAGAGAGAAAGGTCACCTCTTCATCAGAAACTGAAGCAAAGAAGAGAAGAGGGGACTGAAGGCCTCCACCTTCTGAGCAAAGTAGAAGACAAGGTCTTCTGCTGAGAAGGAGGAGGGGAGAGATGGTATTGAATGCCTCAGGGGAGACAAAAGTTTAAAAAGTGATGGTGTGATCTAGAGCCAATCAGGAAAGAGAAAAAGATTGTCATGCAACAGTGATGGCCTGATTGGGATTAGATAGAATAGATCTGTAATGAAAAAAGATAAGTCTAGGGTGATTTTTTTCCTTCATGAAGCCATGTAGTAATCACCACTTTCCTTCCTAAATTTTCAAAAACCATCTCTTGAATGTGTTCTAGGATTTTCCCAGGACTAAGTCAAGCTCACTGGCTTACAGTTTAAAGATGTCACCCTTTCCTCTCTTTTTAAAATAAGTTAAATGTGATTGTGTGTGAATTTTCTCAGAGGATATAGAAAAAGAAAGACAGATCAGATCACATAGAGCTAGAAGGGGAATCAGAAGTGATTTAGAGCAATCTGAATGGGAATCTTCTCTATAACATAAAATTACTAATTTATACAAAGAGGTCATGCATGCAACCCAGTAACCCTGATACTGACTCAATGACCAGGGACACTTGGGAGAGAGATGAACCTCACTGCAATTTTAAAAACATCCCTGACAAGTGGTCATCCAGCTCAGACCACCAGTTAGGCTCCGGCCTCCTAAGGCTATTTATTCTACTTTTAGACAGCTCTCCCTTTTGGGCAGCATGGATCCAGCACCTGGATTGAGATGATGTGGTTTTGAACCTCAACTCTGCTATGTATCACTGGTGACTCTGCCTCTTTGGGATTCAGTTTCCTCATCTGTAAAATGAGGAATTTGGACTAAGTGATTTCTAAGATCCTTTCAGCTATATCAGATGAAACCTCCCTTGGCAACTTCTACCCATTGCTTCTATGTATGCCCTCTGGGGTGAAGCAGAAAGTTCATCCTTTAAAAAAGCTGGTGATGGTACAGCATGGGAACATAAGACAGAGCCATTATGCAATTTGTCTCTTTCCAGGCCCCATGACCATCCAAGAATTAGGTAAGCACAAAGGAATGGCTAGGAATATTTGTGGGGGGAGGGGAATAACCTCATTAGAGAAAGAAATGCTAAAGGCAGCAAATAAACCAAGACTGGAATTAGGAAAGAGATGGATCAGAGGAAATAAAAGCAGTTAAGCATTCTCTAGCCTCACTCAGATGCTGTCCTAACCCTGAGGTAGGAGCTGAATATATTGGGCACCTCCTTGGATGCTGAGAAGAGGAGCCAGTTACAAGGCCTTTCCTGCCCACTGATTGGTTTGTGGGAAATACACTGATGTCAGCACAATCTAGGAATACATCAGGCAGCAGAGGAGCATAAAAAGAAAGGAGATGAGAGGCTCTGAAATGAAGAAGGAAAGCTGGCTTCTGAAACACATGGATGTAAAGGGAAACAGAGAACCATCCAGGCATGTGCAGCTAAAAATGGCTCCATCCATAAATAGAGTCATCAATAGATATGGAAGGGCCTGAAGCTAGATACAGAGGTAAAACAAGTAACATGAGGAATGAGGGCTGAAAATGACCAACTGCTTGTTGGAGGAGAAGACAGGCTGACTCTGCTAATAGAATCACTTCCTTATATTACGTGAAATCAATTCACTTAAAATGACTTTGCTCCTATTTCCCCAAGTTCATGTTCTCCTGTAGCATTAAGGAAACTGGTCCTTTTCCATGCACAAACTTCTTTCTGTCCATATTATCCTTCCTTCTTCCTACTTCCCGCCTCCTCCACCAAAAAAATACAATCTGGCCTGCTAGCTAGTCAGTCCATTCTTCCACTTGGGTGCTGGGGCCTTTCCAGGATGGGGGGTTGAGTTGAGGAGGAGTTGGGATGCTGCCTGGTCTGCATATACAAAAGAAAGGGATAAAGGGCCTAAATTTGTCAGGAGGAAGTGACAAGATTTTATTTTAAAGAAAGTTATGTGCATCAGGACTGGCATGAGAAATGTTACTAAGGGATTGTGTCTTGCTTCTAATTCTAGTTTGAATTAAGATATGCTCAGCTCAAGTGCCAATCCTCCTGTATGAGAGCTTTCCATTCCACTAGTGATCAGTGACCTTCCCAAACCCATCAACAACATTACTTTGTGTTTATCTGGACACATGTTGTTTTCCTCTAACCTCTCCCTCCACCCCTGACCCCAGCCCCAATAAGGTAAGTTTCTTAAAGTCAGGAACTATTTCTTTTTTGTTTTTGTAGCCTCCAATTCTTAGCACAGTGCCTGGCACATAGTAGAGATTGGAATAAATGTTTGTTGAATCATGAACTGAGCTGGAAAGGCACCTCAGAGACTACCTAGTGCAGCCCTCTCATTTTACAAATTAGGAAATGGAGGCCCAGGAAAGTGAAGTCACTTGATCAAAGTCACTGCTACTGCTGCTGCTTATTGCTTGACCATGACATCAGGAGGTGATGCCACAATGTGCAAGTGAATTGGATTTAAGTGAGGGAGAGCTGTGCAAAGTCACCAGCCTCACTTTGTCCTCTAGAGCCATCTGGTCCCAGTGGCCAGATATGGATCAGGATAACTGGAGATGGCCTAGATGGGGGGGGGGGGGGGGCGCCTTGGCCTTTTCAAGCTATGGTCTTTACCGGGTAAAGGTCTCAGTTTGACTGAGGTAGTGCCAATTCAATGATTAAGGTTTAATAAAAAATGAAGCAAAGTGATCAAAGTCACACACAGTTGTAGTAGCAGCAGCTAATATTTATATAATGCTTATTACGTGCTGGGTACTGTCCTAAATCCGGGCAATTATTATCTCATTTGATCCTCACAACAACCTTGGGAGGTAGAGGTTGTTATTATCCCCATTTTGCAGATAAAACCGAGGCAAATGGAATTAAATAATTTGCCCAAGGTCATATAGCTAGAGTCTGAGGCCAGATATGAACTCAGGGCTTTCTGACTCCAGTCCTAGTGCTCTATCCACTGTACCATCTAGGAGTACCACCGCTTCTACCTAGTAGAACTAGGTCTTCTAAATCTAAATCCAGCACTCACTCCACCATACCATATAAGACCAACCATCCATTATTTAATTGTCCATTGCCCAATTCATATAATACCCATCTCAAATGGTTCAGATTAATGAGTTCTCCTAATCATCCAGTACTTCTTCTAAGCATAGTTTATGAACACAACAAGAGAAAGAGTAGCCTCTGTAATTTAGTCAGATATAAAACACACAGATGAAATTCAAAATTAAATCAAGGAAACCACCACTAGCTTCCCACTTGCCAAACAGCTCAAAGATTGCATGTAAAGAATAAGTGCTAACAATGGTGGACTCTAAGACACTCTAACCATTTTCAGTACCACGGCCAGTTCTACAAGGTGAAAGTTGTTCACATTCCAGGCATTTGGCTCTGATAAGTGTGAGCTGAGCCAATGTCAAGTTAGTAACACAACTGAGACATTTAAGTTATAGATGGGCTAGACACAAGATGGGGAGAAAAAAGGAAAGCCAAACTAAGCAGTGACAATTTATAATCCACCAGCAGATGGAAGGGAATATGTCTTCCAATACCACTCAAATTAAGATTTTTATCATTTCAATTCTGAGAAAAAATCTACCCTCTGTCTTCTTGGGCTGTTATATTCAGCCCTAGATCAGAGAATTTTAAACACTGGTTTAATCATTCCCTGCCCATGTATGCTTATTCTCAATTTTCTACCTCACCTAAAATCTCCATACTCACCTCACCTTTAGAGAATTTAAAGAACCATGTATTTCTCTGGTTGTGATCAGCATCCAAAATGTTTCTTCTAAATAAAGAAATTCTGCACTATCTGTATAGCCAAAGTCCCTGATTCTACTTTCTCTTGGAGGCTTGACTAAAAATGGGAAAAGAACCTTCACTGTCTTTGTTTTTCCCCATATAATATTGCTTACTCTCCTACTGCCCAAACTATATATATGTTCATTTACTCATTTTAGTTAGATATTATTCCTGACTTTCCTCTGAAGAATTTGATGTTTTGTATAAATACCACCTAGGTATCCACTGAGATTTGCTTGCTAGACTAAGAGTTAGAAGACCTAGGTTTGAAACTTGCCTTGGACACACTAGATACAGGACCATGGTCAATCCTCTGCTTTCTCCTTTGTAGAAATAGAGGCAATATTTGTACCACTTGCCTCACAAGGCTATTGCAGGAGAAGTATGCTGCAGACCTTAACACATGACAGAAACATGAGTTGACATATTTTTTTACCTAAGAATAAGGCCCCTTCAGAAAATTTTGCTTTTCAAATGATCATTTAAACATACAACAATTATGACACTGCCTTGGACCTTCACTTCTACCAGAATCCATCATTTCACTGATGAAGGTACCTACTCCAGCAATGTGGAGATTATAACGTCCCCAAATTCATCACTTAGTGGCCAAACCTGTGTCAGTGAGACTTTTCTGATTTAGACAGGCTAGTCTTTGGGAAATGCACATACACATGCAATATACATGCACACACATACACACGCGTGCACATGCACACACATACATCTGTTACTGAGTTTGCTATTGATACTTTTATAGGTTAGTAGAGCCCATCTTACACTATACTGACACAGTTTTCAAGGACCATAGGTCATTTCTATAAGCATGATGAGGCTTAGGAGGATTTTATGGAAGCAACATGCACTAGCTAATTTTAGTTATGAAAAACAAGGAAAACAGAAAAAAATATCTATTTCAAACAACAACTGAGTACAAATCTAGGAAGAAAATGATTGATATCAAGCATTAAAGAATCTTGTAACCTGATGAGAATTTTCCTTAATTTTTCAATAAACAAAAGCCTATTTTCTTTTCTCCCCACTCCACTCCATTAAAAAGAACTCTTGTAAAAAAAAAACAAAACTCTTGTAAAATATGCGTAGTCAAGCAAAACAAATTCCCACATCAGCCATGTCCAAAAATGTGTTTCTCATTCTGCATACACTGATGCATTTTCAGGATTTGCCCCATATGAGCAGGCTCTGAATAGACAAGATCCTCTTCCCATCATCATTTATCCTCCTCTTCTGTTTCCTACTTAGTATATGCAATGCCTTACTGTGGTATGGAAGTCATTCTGAGATCCTGAAGTCTGTGCCTGAAAATATGAGTCTGGTAGGCCCTTTAAAACTAGAAAGGCTTTGAATCTAGTCAAAGCAACAAACTGGATCCATTATCCAATGATTAGCCAAACAAAGCATGGAGAGGATATCTCAGGGGTGGGGAACCTGTGACTTTGAGTTCACATGTGACCCTTCACAGAGTTCTGTGAAGTTTAGACTCAATCAGAGGACCACACCTGAGGACCTAGGGGGCCACATGTGACCTCAAGGCCACAAGTTCCCCACCTCGGAGCTAAATGAACATGAGAAGGTTGACCACTAAGAAATGATTTTTTTGCCCAAGGCAACAAGAGTTATTGAAATTTTTTTAAAAATTAAAAACAAAAAACAAAATTCTACCACATAATATATGGGTTAAAAGTAAATGGGATAAAATGCCAACTAAGTCAGTTTTTTTTTAAATCAGTGACTCTAAATACAGTCAATGAAAGAGAGAAAAATACAGAACAGCCCTCAGTTCCAGGTGGTTCCTTTTTTTTCCCACAATGATGATGAAAGAGTATCTGAAAAGGAAGAGATAGGCTCAGAGTCATATAGTCCTCAAACTAATTATACAACAATGGCAAAGGACGTGAAGGTTGGGATCTGCACTAGGGGTGACCAGAAGTCCCCACACTGAAGAGATGACCAATCCACTCCAAGTCCTACAGCATGTACAATGCCAAGAAAGCCTGGAGAGGCCTTTTGAAGAAGGTGAAGAGGCCTTTGTACCCAAAGGATAGATTGACTGTAGTCTCTGGATAAAGCATAGCAAGCGTGAGGAAGGTTAATGTAAAATGAGTCTGAAGGCTAGGATGAAGCTAGGCTGTGAAGTTTTAAATGCCAAAAAGAAGAGTTTGTGTTTTATCCTAGAGGCAACAGAGAACCACTTAAGCTATCTGAGCAAGAGAGTGAGATGGCCATATTTATGCTTTAGGACTATCAACTTGGCAGCTCTAACCATGTGCCCTTCTCTGGCTTTCATTTCTACCTCCAACCCTTAAGCTCCTTCAGTGATTGTTTTGAATTATAATACTTGAGGGGATCAACTGTCCAGAGGACCCAGGCCATGTTATGCAACCTCAGAACTTTGTTTCCTTTCCTTTATTTCCATATCTCTGCATATCTGGGTCTGCATGCCTTCTGATTTATTGGCCCAGCTATCAGTGAAGACTCCCCTTGAAGGCTTATCATTAAAAAATAAACTCAAATACTCTATGCCTCCACTAAGAAGCTTTTACTTTTGCAAACTCTATTGATTTAATCCTAGAGGCTCCTGGCAGCCATCCCAGGAGTTTAATCAATATGACAGCACCCAGTACAGACTTAACATCAAAAGGTCCCTAGCCAAGATCTCCTCCTTAGGTCTTCACTGACCCCAGATGATTTTCTTATTCAGGAAGGAAGATCTACAGAAGGGGAAAGAAAGAGATACACAAAAACTCATGGAGAATATTTAAGTAAGGTGAAGAAAATGTTTTCAGGTATTAAAACTTCAGAATGGTTTGCTGCTCTGCTATCATAGGCTAGTTGCCAAGCCAGAGATGCTGGGTAGTATCATAAAGACATGCCCAGAAGCAGAATGTGAGGTGAATTCCTCTTGTGAGAAAGGACAAACATCGGCAAAAAGAGGTAGGAAGCAATGAAGTGAATTTTTGGAAGGGTGGGGGAATCTGTGTGCAAATGGGGACGGGCAGATAGAAAAGGTATCCTAAGGCAAAGATGGAAAAATCCTCTTCAACCCCTGAAAATTAGCCATCTAGCATTTATTAAATGCCTAGCACAATGCTAGAGACACAAAGACGAAAATAAAATGATCCCTGCCCTCAAGCAGCTTACTTTCTCCTGGGGGGACAACACATACACATGTAATTACACGTACAATAAATACAAGATAAGTTTTGAGAGGAGGATACCAGCAGTGGGGGACTGGGGGAAAGAAAGGGAGAGATCAGGAAAGGTTTCATGTAAAAGATCTTGCTTGAGCTGAACTTGGAAGGAAGCTTTGGATTTAAAGAGGAGAGTTAAGGAGGGAATATGTTCCATGCCTGGGAAGAGCCAATGGAAAAGAACAGAGATGGGGGATAAGAAGGGCAATTTGACTGGACCACGGAGTGCATCAAGAGGAATAATGCATATAATAAGACTGGAAAGGTGGGTTGGAGCCAGGTTGTGAAAGGCTTTAAAAGACAAACATTAGAATTTTTACTTGATACTAGAGCCAACAGAGCCACTGGAGCTTTTTGAGCAGGAAAGTGACATGGTCAGACCTGTGCTTTAGAAAAATCAATCTGGCAGCTGTGCAGAGGATGGATTAAAAGGAGGAGGGAGAGACTGGAGGCAGGGAGACCAATTAGGAGGCTATTACAATGGTCTGGGCAAGAGGAGATAAGAGCATTCTTTAATTAGGGTGCTGGCTATTTGAGTAAGGAGAAGGGGATAGATGCAAGAGATGCTGTGGGAACAGAGACAATAAGGCTGGGCAACTGATTAGATATGGTAGGGAAAAGGAAGAGTTGAAATGGATCTGAGGTTGTAAACCTGGGTGACTCAAAGCACATTGGTATCCAAGACAGACAAGGGAAAGTCTGGAAGAAAGTGGTTTAGAGAGGAAAAATAATGAAATTTCTTCTGGAAATGTTGGGGTTTTAGACACCCATGAGACATCCTATACAAAATATCCAATAGGCAGCTGGACATATATCCTTGGAGCTCCCAAGTGAGATTAGGCTTAGAAAAATAGATCTAGGAGTCCTCATCATAGAGATGACCATTAAACTCATGAAATGATGAGATCACCAAGCAAGAGAATATATGGAGAAAAGAAAAGGAGCCCAGGACAGAGCCTTAGAGTACACACACATTTAGGGTGTAGTATGGGATGAATCAACAGAAGAGATTGAGGAGAAGTCAGACAGGTAGGAGAACAAAAGGAAATAAGAGTTATTAAAATCGAGAAAGGAAAGAATATATCAGAAGAGAGGGTGGACCACGGTGTCAAATGATACAGATGGATGCAGGCTAAGATAAGATGACTGCGTTTGCAGTTAAAAGATTACTGTGGACTCGGGAGAGAGCAATTTCTGTTGAGTAATGAGGTTAGAAGCCACACTGCAAAAGGCTGAGAAGTGAGTGAGACGAGAGGAAGTGGAGGCAGTAGGAGTACACAGTTGTCGGGTTTTTCCCCAAGAGTTTGGTTAAGAAAGGGAAGGAAGAGGGATGGCCAGGTAGCACGGCGAGTAAGAGCACCGGCTCCAGTGTTGAGAAGACCCGGAGATTGAATCTCGGGCTCAGACACTTAACATCCACCCAGAAACACCTGGCCATGTAACCTTGAGCAAGTTACTTAACCCCAATTGCTTTAAAAAAAAAAAAGGGAAGGAAGATATAGGATAATAGCTTAGAAGGATGATAGTGTCAAGTGAAAGGTTTTCAAAGATGGTGAAGACCAGAGTGTGTTTATAGGCAGTAGGGAAGAAACCAACTGACAGCAAGAGATTTAAGATTAGAGAAAGAGGAATGGGCAGTCATGAATATGCCAAAGGGGTTGGCCTTGATCAAGGGTCCCCTCTTCATCAGAGGACTGAAGGGGGATAGATGTTGGTAGAAATCTAGAATTAGTGCTTGGCAAGGCATGAACAGTGATATGACAATTGGGCAAGGGATTTGAAAGTACGAAAGTATTAGTTGAACTAATCTCATCAACTGTAAGGTCAAGATTGGGAAGAGAGGAAAGGAAAGCCAAGGAAGGAGAAGTGGCATGGAAAAATACTGAGGGATGGAGAGACTGGAAACCATACTAAGTATGGTGGGTTTAGAAGGAGAAAGGAATAGGGGAAAATAGATGATAGGAAATTATGACCAGATAAGGGAATTTCATGATTCTGGATCATGGAAATGGAACACTTGAGATAGTAATGGGATTTGAGGAGACTGAGGAAATAGGAAGCTAGTGTGAGAAATGAGTATTTCTCACTTATATTTAATAACTACTTATTGTATTAGGACCAAGATTCTTCCCCTTTTCTACTTCCCCATCCAAAAACCAAACAGTATGGGAAATCTTTCTAAAGCTATTACCCAGACAGATCTAATCCGACAGTAAAAGAAAATCTAAGTTTGGGCTAATGGGTGCAATCCTGCTCAGTATTTTCTCATACAGATCTAGGAGAAAGTGTTGATTCTCCCTTTTGTCAAAACAGGTGATAAGGAAATTGATAAGTCTCTTTGACCAAGATTTGGGTGACGCAGGTTAGTATCCCAAGACCTTTATTGTATTATAGCCTACCTTCTCATTGTAATATTCATTTTCTTTTTTTTTCTTTTTGGAAGGGGGAAGGCAGGGCAATTGGGGTTAAGTGACTTGCCCAAGGTCATATAGCTAGTTAATGTTAAGTGTCTGAGGCTGGATTTGAACTAAGGTCCTCCTAAATCCAGGGCCAGTGCTCTATTCACTGTGCCATCTAACTGCCCCCTTTTTTTCCTTTTATTTTTTTTGTAATATTCATTTTCTCATTGCTTGCTGGCCAATCAAAGTTGATTGCTACCCTGATGAACATCTTCTCTTCCAAGGGCATATAAACTGTCAACCCACTGCCAGAGAGGTCTTTGGTCTAAGAGAAACAATCTAAATGACCATCCTCTTATTAAAATGCTGGCATTATTAATAAAAATTATCAAATTACCCAGAGACTATGTCTCTCAAACCTTTTTTAAAAGGCCACACTAGGATATCTGTGAGAACATCAAGATATATGTTGAAATCCCCTAGTATAAGGGCAGGAGTTGGGGTGGAGAGGAAAACTATGAGCTAGCTACTGTATTCCTTGGGAAAGAAAGGAGAATGATATGAGGCAGGGCCTGGCTATAACTGCCACTATGATCTTCATTGGGAGGTATACATGTATTGAATGAATCTCAAAGGACAAGGGCAATCTAGTATATTCACTGCAGGGAAAGGAGAAGAAGAATGAAAGAGAAGATGGAAGGAACCAAACTGACATGGCTATGAAAAGCTTTAGGGACCACTACTTTTCTAAAGAAAAGACAATGAATTCTTTCTGCCTTTTGGGATAATAAAGCAAGGGAGGGGCAATGGAGCATGAAGAGATAGTGGGAAATGATAGGGATGGAAGGGGAAGAACCCCAGAGATAACAGACAAGTCAACAACAGAAGGGCAGAGGCAAGGAAAAAAAATAATGCAACATCAGAGGGACAAAGGAGAGCAAAGAGAAGGCTTTACATGATTTCTCCTTCCATGAATTATTATATGATTTCTCCTGTCAGTAACAACCTTCTCCTCTTGGACTACACATGGCATTTTGTTTTGTGCTTTGCTAAAGAAATTCTAAGAGGCCATGAATCACAATTTAAGCTCCAAGAAGGCAAGGACTATGTCTTATATAAATTGCCTATTTTCTCTAGTATCTAATGGAGTATTCCACAAACAATAGGTACTAATTGTAAGTAAAATGCAAATCTGCTGAATTGCAAGCAAAAAATAAAAGGATTATCTGAACTCATGCATTCTTTATTACTTTAAAAAAAGGTTCTCCAAATATTTACTTGTATTAGGAAAAGGGTAGGATAATGATAATAGTTAGAATACATCTAGTGAAGATTTACAAAGCACTTGTACATAGGTCACCTAGTTGGATATCCATCGATTCTATTGCTATATTGATTATACCATCTCTGCTTCACAAATAAGTACACTGACACAGACTTAAAGACTTGGCCAAGGCCATACTAGAATATAAAGGCAGAAGTGGTGGCAAAAAAACCCTTCCTATCTTTCCCACTAAGACACTCACCCCTTTGTCAGAGGTAGGCATATTCAAGGATGATTTTAATGCAAGCATTAGAACCACAGCAAGAACCCAGAAGCTAAATGTGCAGCTTCGGCAGGTCTTCCAAGGCAACGTGCTGCACCACTCCTTCCCTGAACATCCTCTTGATCGCTTCCAGTAAATCTTTGTCCTCTTTGGAAGTCATTCTAGAATGAATGGTACAGTGCCTCATCTCCTTTTAAAGCAGATATTGCTGAATTGTACCTGCTAAGCACTATGCCACTTACTATCAGAAAGAGCCAGGAAAAAGGCCTAGTGATTGCACAACTCCTGGATATTTCTCAAGACTCAGAATCACAGATGCCAAAACTGGAAAGAGCCTTAGAGATCATCTGACCCAACCCACTCCAGATCTTCCTCGCCAGCCCCTTCCCCTGTGCCCCTCTCCTCCCCATGTTTATAACATGCTAAGCTAACACCTTCCTAAAAATCCAAAAATCATCATGTCCACTTAGGGAGCCCTCACCCCCCCAAAAAAAATACCTAAAAGAATCTGAGAAGGGAAAGGGTACAGACTTTACTCTAGCACTGTGAAGAAACGGGTTCCATTGGAATTAGGTGCAGATATGAGATGTAGCAGCTGCAGTAAAAATTGTGCTGAACTTGGTGTCAGGGGCAAATTCAGCCCATCTAGTGTGTGGTCACTGACAATTTCATCTTTCTGAGTCTTGGGTTTCCTCATCTGTAAACTTTAAAGGACTCCATAAATGCCTTTTATTATTACGCATGTTACTGTTCAGAAAAGAGTTCAGGACTGGGAGTCAAGATAACTGGGTCTTAGTCTTCAGCCAAGGGCTGCTTGTGTGGTTTCCAGTCATTTAACTTGTCTGTGTTACAGGAAAATGGACCCAAATATCCTTGGCTTGATGGGTAGCTAGCAGTGGATAGAATGCCTGGGCTGTAGCCTCATCTTTCTGAATTCAAATCTGGCCTCAGATACTTCCTAGCTATGCAACCCTAGGCAAGTCATGTAACCCTGTCTGCCTCAGTTTACTCATCTGTAAAATGAACCAGAGAAGGAAATGGCAAACCACCCCAGTACCTTTGCCAAGAAAATTCCAAATGGGATCACAAAGAGTCAGATGTGACTAAAACAAGTGAACAAGGAACTCCATGCCAGGCACCACGCTAAGTACTTTACGATAATAAGACTGCAAAATGACAGTTTGGTTGCTCATCTTCATCAGTGTAAGAGTTTCTATACTACCATTTCCCAAAAAATATATATTAACACAATATTATTTGTAAACAGAATCTGAAAGGCACCACCCCATGGAGTATGAGAACACTCACAGGCACATTTGCCAGGGAAATCCTGATGAGTCTGCCGGAAATTCAGTAGGAAAGATCCTTCTCAAAGGAACTGTCCCTCCCCACGGTCTATAAAACTGACCTGATAGACCATCTCATTTTTTCCTCTGGACTTCTTTATTTTTCTCTTAAGCCTTTCTTCTAGAATTAAGGAAGGGAAGAAAATACAGATTTCTTTCTCTAGCCTCCCTGTTCCCCCTCTCTTCTGGGAACCTTAGGATAGAAGTACATGGGAATTACATGTTTCCACCCATGATTTCTTATCATTGGATAGAAACCTGATTTCCTGAGAGACTTTTCCTAGCCTAAGAGATGGCGACAGTCAGGGTACTGGTAGAATTTCTGCAGAAACATGGCAGAGTTGAATGAGCTTTCATGTGGCCTAAGAGGAAAGACCCAGGGAAATAAACTTTCCTAGATGGAATTAGTGTAGGTGCTAAGAAATTTCCTATAGAAGCATTTGGAAAGGAAGAGGTAGGCATGCCCACTCAGTCCAAGGTGGGAGTCCTACCCTATTCTGCTTTGCAAGCAATCCTAGGTTTGAAAGTGCCTAAGTTCAGAGGGAAATAGAGTTAGTCTTTCACAGCATGACTATTACGGAAGTGTTTTGCATAACTGCACACATATAACCTATATCGAATTGCTTACGTTCTCAATGTAGGTAGGGAGGGAGGGAGGAGGGGAGAGAATTGGGAAATCAAAGTTTTAAAAACAAATGTTAAAATTTATTTTTACATGCAACTGGGAAATAAGATATACAGGCAATAGGGTACAGAAATCTATCTTGTCCTATAAGAAACTAGAAGTGGAAGGGGATAAGAGAAGAAGAAGGTAATAGAAAGGAGGGCAGATTGAGGGAAAGTATAATCAGAATACACGCCATCTTGGAGTGGGGGGAGGGGAGAGAGATGGAGAGAAAATCTGGAACTCAAAATTTCATGGAAGTGAATGTTGAAAACTAAAAATAAATTAGCAAAAGACCCAAAAAAATTAAAGAAAGAAAAAAAGAAAATGCCTAAGTTCAAGATTTGGAAACTTTTAAAGAGAGATTTCCTCAAGGACATGTTTGTTGGAGGAGGAAGATGACCAACAGTTGAAGTTGAAGGATTAAAATCACATGTCAGGGGAAAAGAATCTTGTCACCTCCCACTATTAATATGAGTAACTCAGACAGTAAAAGTTCAGTGAAAGGGGAATTGCAGTCCCCAGGTTATGTTTGCAGCAGACTCTAAACCACAGTTGGTACTCTACATAGTCTTGAGGTCCAGGGAAACTGGGCATGACTGTGGGAAAGAGACCAGGCAGAATGTCAAAAGGTTCTGATAGCGACATTAAGTTTAGTTCTTTCCAAGGGAAGAGCTGATGAGCTCCAACTGATGGGCCATTTGAGTATTTTATATATTTTTATATCTGCTTATGGGTTCCTATGAGTCCCCCATGTCTTATACATTATCTGAGTCAGAAAGGGAAAATGAGTTTGCCAAAAATTTTGGCACGAGACTCAACTAAGTCAGATTATCCCACAAGCATTTCTAGATGAGACCAAGAGGATAACAAACAGACAAAAAACAGAACAGTTCTGTAAGTATTTCTGTAACAAACTATTTTCATTACTGATGACAGTGGCATGAACCACAGTTAGACTAACTCTTCAGATACTGTCATACTATATGAATACATATGACTAAAAAAGATAGACATAGGAAGAACAATTAGGCCAGATCAAATACAAATCAAATACAGAAAAAAATCTGCAGTGGAGATGATTTTGAAAACACTGAGTAAGCCTTTATCAGGAAATCTTAGAGAAAGTAAAAGAACCAAAATATTGGGAAAATAATAAGCAGTATCATTATCTTAAAAAATTGAGCAATAGAACATCAGTTCCTCCCCTTTATGCCTACTTTCTCGACAAATTACCTCGACAAATTCTTTATGAGAATGATCTGTTCACATAGAGGATATCCTTGATAAAAATCTCAGAAGAGAACAGGCAAATTAGCAGATGATTCACTACATCAAAGCATATCTTCATAGTTATAAAATTAAAGTATAACAGGTATGAAAAACACAAGATCCTACTGTGCTCATTGCTTGGAAATTTGGCAGTGTGGAAGTTTGGATTCAGTCAAAGGGCTGCACTCGAGGACCTAGAGGGCCACCTGTGGCCTTGAGGCAGCAGGTTCCCCACCCTAATCTATGTCTTTATCAAAGGTACTGATAAAAATGTTAAATATCTCAATGCTAAGCACATATCTCTGGCACACTCCACAAGAGACCTTCTTCCAAGCTGACATGGCGCCATTCATGATTATACTCTGGTTCCAGTCACTCAAATAGTTCTAAATCCACCCAATTCTACTGACATCTGGCACATATCTCTTCATCTTGTCTACAAGAATAACATGAGAGATGCTGCCAATTCTTCGTTAAAAATCTATGTAAACCCTATCTACAACAATCCTCTGGCCTTTCAGTCTGGCAACCTTGTCAAAAAAAGGAAATGGGGTTAGTCTGTCATGACTTGTTCTAGAAGAAGCCAAGTTGTTTCTCTGTTCACTGTATCCTTTTATAGATGCTCACTAACCATCCCTTTAATTTGCTTTCCAATTTTGCCAGTTATTGAAGACAGGCTCACAGGTAAAGAATCTGCAGTCATTCTCTCCCCCCTTTTCTTGGAAAACTAGGATACCATTTGCCCTTCTCCAATCCTCTGATACCTATCTCCCTATAACCTTTCAGATATTTCTGCTAGTGGCTTATTGATCACATCCATCAATTCTTTCAATGGCTTCAAATACATGTGATCCATCTAGGATAAGTGCATGGAATTCATCAAGTGCAAAGACTTAGATGTTCTTTTGTATTAGCTCCATACTTATTTTCAGTGTCAACATTCTATTAGCCATTTTTATGCTGTCCTTTCAATTGATCAATAAATAAACAATCATTTTGTGTAACAGGCACTATGCTAGGCAATGTGGATACAAATACAAAAGCGAGCAATCCCTACCTTCAAGTAGCTGACATTCTACAAGTGGAATACAACATATTCACAGAGAAGTCAAAACAGGGGATTTATGAAATAAATTCAAATTTGTTTGGGAGAAAGGACATTAAAAACTGAGGAAGGTGTCACTTGAGCTGAGCCAAGAGGAAGAGATGAAGATACTTAGGGAATGGGAAGGTAAACTTGTGAAAACTTGGAGGCAGGCAATGGAATATCATTTTGGGGGAACAGAAAGCAGGCAGGTCTGGCTGAAGCACTGAGTGCATGTGAGGGAGTAATCTGAAAGAAGCTCAGAAAGTTAGGCTCAAACCAAAGCGTGGAGGGCTTGAAATGCCAAACAAGGGAGTTCGTATTTTATCCTAGAGGCAAAGGCAATCGTTCTAGTCTAAAGACCATGTTCTTTGGTAGAGAAAATCCATAAGAGCTAACACCTAGACCTGCTCTCCCTCATTTATTAGGATCTTTCCATCCACCCCCAGCAGTGACTTATCCCTTCTTTGAACTTCCTCTTTTCCCCAACATATTAAATAAATCACACTGCCACATTTTTGTTGTCTTTAGTTTTCAGTCCATTCTGAGCTTTAGCAGTCCTGCCAATAATCTTATAGGTCTGTGCTATGCCTCTATGTCTATTGTCTGCTAACTGTTCTTGCTTCCATCTTCCGAGTGGATGTGTTTTAAATTTAGGTTGGTTGATGAGTTTCCTGTGTGTTCATTCACATGGGTCTCTTCAAACAAGTCTCCCTTTATCAGAATTCTTTTTCTTTGTCTTCAGAATCCATCCTTGACAATTTCCTTGACCTCCTGGATGAGCTTTTTTCTTTATACTTTAATCCATGGGATCATACCTATGAACCCTTTGAATCCTGCTCTCCCAAAATCTAGAATGCACATCAGATCATTCCTGCCTTGCTTTTCTTCTTTATCATAAATTCCAAGACAGTATAGTCACTATCCTCCAAAGATTCCATCAATCCCTGTCAATCACTTCTCTTCGGATGTCATGTAGGATCTCTTCTGCAGCATCCAAAAGGAGTAAGGATTCCACATAGAGAGTGAGAATCTCCTCTCAGATATCATGCTGTATTAATTGCATAGGATGGAGCGTCCTTAAACTCATTCCAAAACCACTCAAAAGAGACTGACCTAACAATTCATACAGGGACAACAAAAGAGATGATAAATGCCTATTTCCAGACTATGAGATGTGGTTGAATGGGCAGTTCCTTATCAGTATATATATCTTTAATAGGTGCTCCAAATGACAACGACCTGGATTCAGAATTGAATAGGAGAGAGTAAGAGGGTTGGCTTGAACTTGGGATATTTTGGAATACTTTCAATGATCCTAAGCTATTTCATGACATCAAAACACTCATCTTTTTTAAGATCAAAATTCTTCCAGGGATGCCACAACCAGGTCTTCATTGATGTGAATCATGAATCCTGTGAAGTGGTCACAGGGGCTCAAATTCACACTATCTGAAATTATAATTATGTAAAATATGGCCACTGGTTCCAGTGCAATGGAAATATTCAGTATGAATTCAAACAAAAGTGACTACTTCACAGGATTCATTGTTAACACTAATCAGGACACAGGTCTATATAGCTAAGAATCATGAAAGGTCACAAGCTCCAAAGATTTAAAATTGTGGGTGACATATGGACCAATGGATAAATATGTGGTAGATCTGTGTAACACATATCACATTGTCACTGATGGCTTTCAAATAAGAGGTGGCATGAAATATACCATCTAGGACATATATGATGGGAAAATAAAGGGGGACAGTCATACAATAAGAACAAGGAACAACAGATGAACACCCAGAAATAAAAAAAGACTTAAAGGAAAGTTTCTGGCACATTGCATAAATCTTCTATTGAAGATTTAAAGACAGGGACAAGAAAAATATAGGATGAGAAGGCATAGATGTGTTTTAATCTGCATCACTGAAAGTATACCTGCATCAAACAGATCATACACAAAATAGAACAATATAACATTACATATTAATAAATATATTTACTATAACCATAATGAAATATAATTGCCCCTACAAACTCTCCTGGCAGACTAATGGGCTGGGGAGTACACAATGGTGGTCTTTATTGACTGAACCATCAAAGGATACTTATAGCAAATATCTCATCTCAAGGACATGTCCAACAAAAAACTTCAAACTGATACCCTCTTATAGGCAATGGTTTGGTTTGGTTTTTAAAGTATGTGCATGTGGATTAGAGAGAGGGAAAATAGAAGGACAGAGGAAAGTACAGTATAGATGAAATGAAAAGAAAAGACCTGAGGAAAGAGCACAAAGAATATGGATAAAAAGGTGTATGGACATAAAGGGAAACACTTCAACACATATGGAGGGAGGGCGTAGCAGCTAGGTAAGGAATAAAAATATGAGAACTGAAGAGAAAGGAGGAGGCCAAAAGAAATATGGGGAGGAAGTGGAGAGAAGGAAGAAAGTGACAGAAAAGAATAATCAAGGGAAAGAAGAGGGAAGAGAGAGATCAAGGAAAAGGGGAAAAGAAGAAAATGAACAGCATAGTTCATCATCACCAGGGTACCTGAAAAGTCAATGCTGGCTTGCTCTGAAATAGCCATGTGTGGTGCCTACAACTCTCATTAATTTCACTATCAAACAATCCCAGCATCACAGGCTGCATGTATTATTTATTAAATATTTAACTAGGAGAAATCCAGCTGAGATGAAACCTTGCCTTTATATCAGGACCCTGGAGAGTATGACACGGGACTTGCTGCTGGGATTAACCAGCTTACACCCATTCTCAGCAGGGCAAAGCCCAGGGAGTTTGGTGTAAGGAAGCAGACTGGAGAAAGAGACCACTAAAGCTAGCATGGCATCTTCCTCTCACCAAGAAAATTATGCGACAATGAACTACCAAGCTTCTCGAGAGTCACTTTTTGCTTTTGTGGGGTGATCTTGCCTATAATTTTTTTTTAAGAGCCAGCTTTCTATCATTTTGACATGCAGGTGTCTGGGCCTTGGAAAAGGTGTGTTCTGACTCTGAAGAATTTGAAGGTTATGGCTCTATGAAACCTCAATATTCCATTAAAAATAAAAGTTAAGTAAAAGGTAAGACACCAAAATGGTTCCTTCCAACTCTGAGCACATCCTTTGAGAAAAATCAATCAATTAATTAATAAGCATTTAATAAGCTCCTTCTTTGTGTGAGATACTGTGATAGACAATTAGGATACAAAGACAAACACTAACTATCCCTCACCTCAAAAAGCTTGAATTCTTCCGCGAAGGACAACACTGAGGTCAAAGGATATGAACAGGCAGTTTTCAAGCAAAGAAATTAAATTAAAAAGCAAATTAAATGCAAATCAAAACATCTCTCAGGTACTATCTCACACCTATCAGATTGGCTAATATTACAGAACAGGAAAATGACAAATGTTGAAGGGGATGTGGGAAAATTGAGTCACTGATGCACTGTTGGTGGAGTTGTAAACTGATCTGACCATTCTGGAGAGCAATATGGTACTATGCCCAAAGGACTATAAAATGGGGCATTCTTTCCCTTTGACCTAACAATACCACTATTAGATCTACATTCCAGAGATTTGTTTGTTTGTTTAAGGAAAAGGACCGCTGTGTACAAAAACACTTAGAGTAGCTCTTTCTGTGGCAACAAAGAATTGGAAATTGAGGGGATGCCCATCAATTGGGGAATGGCTGAACAAATTGTGATATATAACTGTGGTGAAATATTATTGTACTATAAGAAATAATGAACAGGATGCTTTCAGAAAAAAACCTGGAAAGATTTACATGAACTGATGGAGAGTGACGTGAGAAGAATCAGAAGAACACTGTACATAGCAACAGCAGTATTGTACAATGATCAGTTGTGAATGACTTATTCTCAGCAATACAATGATCTGAGTTCTAAGACTTAAGGACAAAAGTCCGAAGGACTTTTAATATGGAAAATGCTATCCACCTCCAAAGAAAGAACTGATGGAGTCTGAATGCAGATCGAAGCATACTATTTTTTACTTTATTTTTGTGGGGGTTTCTTTTTGGTCTGTGTTTCTTTCACAACATGAGTATTATGGAAATGTGCTTTGCATGATTGCACATGTATCAAAATATATCAAAATGCTTGCCTTGTCAATGAGGGGGGAGGGAAGAAAGGAGGAAGGGAAAGAATTTGGAACTCAAAATTTTGAAAAAATAAATGTTAATATTTGTTTTTACACATAATTGAAAAAAATGTTTAAATAACAAATACAAGCATGTAGAAAATAACACAGTGTTGTTATTTCTCTCCCCAGATTTTCCTAGAGAAAAAAATAAAGACCCTGATCTGCAACATATAGATCATGTTGTCCCAACTCCAATATTGTTTATGGGATTTACAAAGCATTTCTTTTGAAATCAGTAGAGATAGTGGGCACTAGGTACAAGAGAAGACAGCAAGAAAAGAAACACAGTAGTGTTTGGTGGCTTTCTGTGAGATCCTGTTTTCCATCATAATGGTCAGATCTCATCATGGAAGGTAAGACGAGGAAGGTTAGGAAAGCGGTGTTTTGTGACACCTGAGAGAAAAGGACTTGAATACAGTATTACAGTTTTCATAGAATGAAGAGGTAAAGGGACTAGAGAATGGGAGACTAGAATGTATTTAACATACATGAACTTATTTCATTTTGATATTTGCAAAATTTTGCTATTTTCCATTGTAGGCACTTTAATGAGTCATGACTATCTTCCTGGTGCTGCCTCTTGGGGACTAACATGCCCATATGCCAGGTCATTTCCAGCCAGGGAAACCCTCAAATAATATTATTTGTGGGAAAGCACCCTACATACACCAAGGTAGAGTATTATTAGTAATTATTATAGAAAACCTCTTAGAAACATTCTCCGAAAGGGCCCCACTTAATAATGTGTAATCCCATTTGGAATTAATTCAGGAAAGAGGAGGTGGAAAGAAAATCTCTTCTCCAGAGAGCCTTCCCTGGGAAAGCCAGGAAGGAAAACAGGTGGCTTCACAGAAAGAGCTCTGCCATCTTACAGCCCGAGAGAATTCTTCCCTATTAGCACTGAAGGTGATGGTGGCATTTTAGCATAAGAGTGCTGCATGAGACTCAGAGAACAATGAATCAGAGGATGTTAGAGCAGGGAAGGACCTTAGTGAAGATCGTTTAGTTAAAAAAAACTGGCAAAATCAGGAAGGGGAGTGTAGGAAAAAAGGGCAAAGCAAACAAAGCTCTTGCTCACATTCAGCCACCTCTGGATGGGTGTGTAAGGCAGTCTTGATAAAAGAATAACTTTCTGAAACACTCCCAAGGCAATCCTCCCTTCTCAGGCACAAATAAACCAATGTTCCCTTCAAACAAAATATTGAAAAAAAAAAAGACAAAGACTTCTCCAGATATTTGGGACTCCTCCAAATATCTAGATCACAGGTTCTTCACTTTTTTGTGTCATGGGCTTTTTTGGAAGTCTGGTGAAGACTCTGGACCCCTTCTCAGAATTATCTTTTTTGATGCATAAAATAAAATAGAGGGGATTACCAAAGGTTAATGGAAATAAAGAAGAACAAAAGAAAACCTACAAGGAAGTAAAGAAAAGATGGCCAGTCTTCAACTTAATACACAGTATTTAATATACAGGTTTTCTTGAAATAAGTTATTGCTATATGTTTTGAATCCTCTCCTATGTTCTGCTGTGCAAATGAAATTTTTTTCTTATTTTATATTTAAGTTTATAATGTTTGTTTTTCTTTTCTTATTATGTATTTAAGTTTTGGTATTTGTCTAATATAATATATACATATATATATATATATATAACCTTTAAAAAGAGAAAAAAAGAAAGATATATATATTTTTTCTGTCCAAGTTCACAAACCCCCTGAAATCTATCCATGGGCCCCTTGCAGAACCAGGTTAAGAGCCCCTGAATTCTAAATGTTATTATATATTTCTGTAAAAATCACCCCCAAGCTTTCACATGTACAGAATTCATTCCTGGCACCTAGCCCAGAGCACCTAGCCCTCTTTGCAAAGGATTATTGGATTTAGATCAGGAAGGGACCTTAGAAACCATCTAGTCTAACTGTCTCACTTTTACAGATGACAGGCAGAAAGAAGAAGCAATGGGCCCAAGGCCCCACTGGTAGTAACAAAAAGAATGAAGATTCCAACTCTGGTCTTCTGATCTCAAATCCTAGGCTCTCCATCATAACTCTACCGTGCCTCGAATACATGTCCTCCCCATTGAAGAATCCAGTTCTGGTCTCCACACCACTACACTAAAGAACTTCAGGCAGCTGAATATGCAAACAAGTCTCTGCATGCATTCATCTCACCTTCACCTAGTCCTGAAACTCTTCTCCAGGCTCCCCATTTAAGTTCAAATCTTTATCTACCAGGATTTCTCAGAAGTTTCAAACCCACCAGAAAGTGAAAAAGAATGGATACTTACCTCACTTTTCATTCTTCCTCATTCCCTCCCCCCATGTTCAGTTGCAAAGTGTTGATTCTTTTTCCACAGCATTTCTCCAAGGCATGTTCTTATTTTCACTCACATGACCATTACCCTAGTTGAGATCGTCAACACCTCTTGACCTTCTAATGGGTCTCCCTCCTCCTAGGCTCTCCCTTCTCCCTAATATCTCCTCCATAAGGCTGTCAAATTTATATTCCTAAAGCACAGCCCTGACCATGTCATTGCCCTGCTCAAGAAACTACAATGGGTCCTCATTTCCTCCAGGATCAAATAAATAAATACTCCTTTGCTTGGCGTGCTAAGCCCTTCACAATATATAAGTTCCAGGATAATTGCATGTTCCCCTTTTTCACGTATTTTATTTTCCAAGCAAACTGGTCCATGTGCAATTTCTCATAGAAGGCATTGCATCTCCCAAGTCTATGTCTTTGTACTGGTTTTCAATACACTGCCCTGTCCCAGCTGCCTCAAAGAATCCCTGACTGTCTCTAACAATCAGCCCAAGTACAGGCAGTGGTATGTTGGTAAACATTTAACAATTAACTTTCCCCCAAAAATGTACTATGCAAAGGACATGTTATTTCTTATGCCTCCAGCACATCACTTTGCTACCCTCCCACAGCTGTCTACCTGCTGAATTCTTACCTAGCTTTTAAAGCCAGATCAAATGCTATTTTCTTCTAAGAAGCCTTCCCTGATCCCCCCAATTCACAATATTCTTTCTCTTCTTGGACCTTGCAAAGCTCTTTGCTTACATCTCTGTGGTGTTTCTCTGGATTACTCTGCACTAGAGTTATCTATGTATGGGGCATATCCTCCCACTAGAATGTAAAACCCATGAGGACAGCAACCATGTCTGATCTAAGCTTAAGTTGTATCTTTTCCAGCACCTACCACAGGGCTTTGCACACAGTAGGAGCTTCATTAAATATTTGTTGAACTCTACTGAATTGAATTGGCCACCATCTCGTCGCCATAGGAGAATCACTAGGCAGATGCACTTAGCTCTCTGCTCCAATAGCTTCAGTTGGCATCCTGCAAGCCTAACATAGGCCTAACTGAGCACTAAGCTTTAGGCTTCCATGAAAATGGATACCCAAGGACGGAAGCAGGCAGGATTTCTCTCTGATCCCCAGAGGAAGAAGATATGAAGATGGTCATAGATGGTCCCCTGTTCTATCTCTCCCCTTCCACACACTCTTTGTGTCCAGGTGGTAGAAAAAGGCACTGAGTGAAAGCTACCATTAGTGCAGAGAATTCTCAGGAATCTGAGGAGCAGAAGGGACCTGCTGCTCTCCAGGAGCCAGGGGTATCGTGGGAGATAGCAACAGCAGCAACAACAATGATGATAACTAGGTATTTAAGGTTTGCAAAGCAACTCATGTGTTATTTCATTTATCCTTACACTAACTCAAGGAGGAAGGTGCTACTATTATCCTCATTTTACAGATAAGGAAACTGAGGCAGACAGCACTTAAGTGACATACCTAGTAAATGTCTGAGGCAGGATTTGAACCTTGGTCTTATCTCAATCCAAGACAGCACTATATGTCATAATGCCTACCAGGGAAATTTCAGGACCAACAGAAATCTACTCTATCCTCAGAGATTCGGAGAAGTAAACATGGGATACCATCAGCCCAGGATACCATTCTGACTAAAATAGGAAGAAAAAAAAGTGAAGTGAATCATATAATATATATTTGTCTAATAGCCAAAGCCTCGGGGGCCTGGACAGAGGTATCCAGAATCAGAGGATCTCTAAAGAGGTCTTATTATTTCAAAGCTGAGGGCTATACCCATTCTATCTATGAATGGCTACCTATATGGCCAATCCTCAGCAATACTGTGAAGGAATTCAGTTTGAGACCATACTCATGCCCAGAATCACCCAGAATCTCAAGAATTGGAAGAGCCCTTGGAATCTAACACCTTTCTGAATAGCAATGCCCTCTATAATAAACCAACTAGTGGCCATACAACTTCTGCCTGCAGACTTCCAGAAACGGTGAGCTCACTACCTCCCAAGGCAGCCCTTTTTCTTTTTAGGCAGTTCTAGTTAAGATATTTTTCCTTATCTAAATCTCGCTTTCTACAGCTTCTAATTTAAGGTTAGTTCTGCCCTCTGGGGCTAGGAAAAACAAATAGAGAGTCTCTTCCACTGAAAAGCTCTTCAGACAAGTGAAGACAGCTCCCCTGTCCCTCTCTATGGCTTCTCTTCCCCTGGTTAAACATCCTCGAGTCCTCAACTATTCCTCTTACATAAGTGTTTTCTGTCTCTTCAACATGGAAGGTCACCCTCCTCTGGAAGTTTGTCAACATTCTCCCTAAAACGTAGCATATACTCCAGATGTGGTCTGATCAGGGCAGAGTACAGCGAAATTACCACCTGTCTTGTTTTAGATATTATATTTCATACAGGGCAGCTAAGTGGTGAAGTGGAGAGAGCACACAAGGCCTGGAGTCTGGAAGACCTGAGTTCAAGTCCAGCCTCAGACACTAACTAGCTATGTGACTCTGAGCAAGTCACTTACCTCTTTTTGCCCCAGTTTTTTCATCTGTAAAATGAGCTGGAGAAGGAAATGACAAACCACTCCAGTATCTTTGCCAAGAAAACCCCAAATGGGGTCATGAATAGTTCAAAATGACTGAACAACATGCTTTATACAATTCAAGATTTAGCTAATTTTTGGCTACTGTGTCTCACAGTTGACTTCCACTGAACGGTGAGTCCACCAAAGGTTCCAGATCATTCTCACATGAGCTGTTGTCGCTCCATGCCTCCTCTACCTTATATGGGCTCAGTCAAATGCAGAAGTTGGACCTCACTAGCACAATGCCTGATACACAGTAGGTGTTTCACAAATATTTATTTCCTTCCTCCTTTTCTATAAAATGTCATCTTATTAGATGATATTTCTTAATCTTCTTTCTTACATAGTATTGCTAACTTTGTATTATCTGAAAAGTTAACATATATGATACCTACGTCTTCATCCCAGCCACTGAAAGAAATGTTAAGCAGAAAATATCAAGGGCAGATTCCATGGGCCCTCTACTAGAGACCTCCCTCTTCCAGTGAATATTAATCCTTTAACGAGGACTACTTGGGTTCCATAAGCTGATTATTTCTGCATCCACACAATTTTACTATCATCTAGTCTGCGTATCTCTCCCTATCTTCCCCATAAGGACATCATGAGAGACTTTGTCAAATGCCCTGCTGAAATCCAGGTCTACTAAGCCTGCAGCATTCCCAATATGCCCTTCTAGCATTCTCATCACAAAAGGAAATGAGGTTAATCTGGCATGACCTATTCTTGATGAAGTCATGCTGATTCTTAGTGCTTATACCTTACCTTTCTAAATGTTAACAAACTATCTCTTCACTGATCTGTTCTGAAAGATCTAAAAAATATTAAAAAGAAAAAAAGAAATGAATCTCTGATGGCAGGTTTGGGGCCTCCTTGGACCAAAGGAGAGAGAAACATTTGGTGTACTTGGTGGCAATGGGGCACTCCCCAAACCTCACCAAACAGACCACTGCCTTCTCCACCACCAGCCAAGGTCAGGCCTGCTTGGGCACATCAAGGGCTACAGAGTTATAATATATACCAGGAACAATTAGGCTGCCAACATACGCAAGTGAGACATGATCTATAAAATGGGCCAAACACCCAGACTGAAAGACCAGGAGGAAGAGAAAGAAAAGGAGGAGGCAGTAGCTTTCATCCCAACATTCGCTAACAGATATAGAGTGTGAGCTCTCTAAATATAGCCTTCTATATATGTATCCGTGTATATGTCTGCAGCAAGCCTGTTGATCATGTGGTATCCAAAGGTCACCCAAAAAGCTGGCTTAGACTCCTATATAAAAAGCATGTATAAATTAAACTCCAAGTCACCCAAAAGTTCTAAGCCTCTGTCACCTTCAGCATCACTCAGTGAGAGAACGGCAAACATTCCAAATTGGTGTGAATGTCATCTCTGCCATGTGCCCCTCCCTGATGCTTCTCGGCTCATCATGAGCATCTTCCGGAAGGAACCAGAATCACCCCCTTTTAGAGCTCCCCATACAGGTCCTAAGAAAACAAGAATGGCAACAACATCAACACTCTCTGCCCTATTTCCCCAGGGGTCCTGAGCTATGCTGCAAGGGCAGCCATGGTTCCACGTTCATTCAGTAAGGCTTTATTAAGTACCCACTATATCCTAGATGTCCCAGATGCTGGGAACACAAAAACAAAACAGTCCCTCCCTTCAAGCAACTTATATTCTATTGAGGCAGCTGTGTGGCACAATGCTCTGATCCTGGAGTCAGGAGGACCTGTATTCAAATCCAATCTTAGAAACTTGCCAGCTGTGTGAACCTGAGCAAGTCACTTAACTGCTATCTGCTTCTGTTTCCTCAATCATAAAAAGGAATCATAATAATACCTACCATTTAAAGTCATTGTGAGAATAAAATGAGATAATATTTCTAAAGTGCTTAGCGTAATGTCCGGCACATAGCAGGTGCTCACTAAATGCCTGTTTCTTTCTTTCCTTCCTCCCTCCCTTCCTCCTTCCCTTCCTCCTTTCCTTCCTTCCTATTAGAGGCTAAATATATAAAATACATAGAAAGTAATTGCAGGATGGGGGGGTGTTGTGGGCAACCACACTGGCATACTCAGGATGGCTGCTAGCACAGGTTCTTAGATCTGCTTTACTAAGAAAGATGGTGTTTAAGAGGTCACAAATCTTTTTTAATTACATTCACTAGTTCAGGGGGAAAGTCAGCACCCTAAACTTCAGAGAAAATCCAAACAAATAAAACAGAGAAAATACAAGCAGAGAAATAAAGACCAATAGACAGGGCTTCTAACTGTCTGAGAAATTAGCACAGATCAACAGACAGATCCAGTTGTCTGACCAAGGCAATCCATACATAGTTACCAGAGAGAGAAGCACCAACATCTGGGTTTTTCAAAGGGGGTGGGGGGCCTCCTTAACAGCTACCCAGAGTCTCATCTGGTCAAATTACAAGAACACTCTTCCAATGAGTGGGCCCCAAAGCAAAATGCTAACCTCAGGGTGTATATATATATATATGTATGTATGTGTGTGTGTGTGTATAACAACCAAGCCTTCCATAGGCAAGCTTCCCTTAATGGGCTCTCCATGAGGCCTGTTAAGGGGGGGGGCGAGGATCTTAAATCCCATTAATATTACAGAGGCATAGAGGTAAGGGGGTGGTGGGTACTAGCAATTAGGAGAATTCCTGGAGGAAGACACCAAAGCTTCAGGAGCCTTAAGGAAATCAGGAATTAAAGGTGAATACAGAATGAGGTTAGTCCTAGGACAGGAGGATTTCCTATACAAGGAAGACTGACCCTGGCCTGTAGCTTGCTCACCTGAGGTACCCTGAAAGAACCCTAACCTGGTTCTCAAAGAAATTATGAATGCAAATGACCCAGACCTTCAAAGACCTAATGAAGAAGCCATTGAAGAGATTACAGAAAAGACAAGGGTAGCCCTGGAGAAATTTGTGTCTCTGAAGGATCATGCCAGTTGGAGCTGCAGTCAGATGAGCTCCATCTCGGTACATCTGGTACACAACCATCTCAGTAAGGAGTGGCTTTCAGCTCTGGAGCTAAGTTAAGAAGTATTCAGATGGTAGAAATGCAGAAAAATCCAATGGAGCCTTCGAGATTCAAAATTAATTAGGAAATTTAGCTTGCAGAAGATCTAAGTAATAAGGACAGGCATGAACTGCCAGGGCAGTCTTACCATGAGCTATCGAGTCTTAAAGTGCTAAGAGAAAACAAATCCTTCCTGCCCAAGTCTGTGAATTTCACTATATCTACATCTCAAAATTCTATTGGTTTGGCTTCTCCTTAAAAAAAAATATATCATTATCATCTGGACCTAGCATTTCACCAGTGTAGGGACCTCCCATCATAGATCAGCAACTATTCTGCAATGTAAGTTCTCTGAAAGCTACCTGGGGCATGATTTGCCCAGGGTCACACATCTGAAGCCAGGTCGTGATGACTGTCAAGCCAAGTCACTATCCACTGAGCTGCCCTGCCTCTCCTGTCCTCTTATGCCCACCAGCTCAGTTCCTGCACCTCTATTTATTGACTATTTCATAGGAACACAAGAGTTGTAGTTGGAAGGGACCTCAGGAATCATCCAGTCCAATTCCCTCTTTATATAGATAGGGAAACAAAAGCCCCAACATATAAAATGACTTACTCAAAACAGCAAAGCCAGGATTTAAGACCATGTCCTTTATCTCAACTCAAATCCACCTGGCTTTTGTTTGTTTGTTTTTCCTCCACCACAGGGTCTAGGGTAGAAGCTGAAAACTGATCTTCTTCCCCCTCAAACACATTCTCTCTCATAATTGTTCAGTCCATTCTCCATAGTTCAAAACCTCTGACTTCTCTTCCTCCATTCAGTCACTAAATCCTATCCTCTGTATCTTGGAAATCTCTCCCTCATACCTTTTCCTTCTCTCTTTCCCATGCTAGGCCCTGCCACTTTACACCTGGATTACTGCAATTTTGTCTCCTTGACACAATAATAATATTTATTCCCCACCCCTACAGTGTTATAAATGAGAATACTGAGTTCAGAGAGCTTTTACTATTCATCCCTCTTCAAGCTACACTCCTGACTTTCTGTACCACGCCACAGAAACCACTCCATCTTAGAAGCTTCCTTCACTTCTGGACTACTTCTCACATCAGAAGTCCCCTCTACCCCTTCTGCCTCTTTCTCTGATCAAGCTGATTCCTCCCAGGAGAGTCATGTCTTCATTCCCGTCAAGGCTGCCCTTCGGACTCTCCACAGGACTTGCTCTACCATGTCCCTGGACCAGGTACCATCATCTCCCCACCCCTCTTTTCACTTCCTTTTTAAATGTGCTGTCTTTGTTGCTGTTCATTCAGCGTCTGACTATGTAATTCCACTGACTTTATTCATAGGATTTTCATTTGCAAAGATACTGTAGTGGTTTGTCATTTCCTTCTCTAGTGTGCCCCCATTTTGCAGATGAGGAACTAAAGCAAATAGGGGTTAAGTGACTTGCCCAGGGTCACACAGCTAATAAGTGTTTGAGGTCAGTTTTGAAGTCAGATCTCCTTGATTCTAGGTGCTCTGTCTACTACTGCTCTACGTAGAAGCCCACTCCATTAAAATTTAAGCTCCCCAAGCACAAGATTCCCAGCATTTAGCACACTCCCTGACCCAAAGTGAGCTCAGTAAATGTTTCTTGTTGCTGTTTGTTAAAACAAACAAACCAGAAGTGGCTCCCTATTTCTTAACACATCAAATCTAAACTTCTTCATGTGGCTTCCAAAACCATTCGTAAATTTGTATGATCTCGACATTGTTTCACCCTACTCTCCAACGCAGACCTGACACTCTAGTCAAACCAATCTCCTCAGCTAAACTCCCTCCAGCTTCTATGCCTGTCCTCTGGTGGTTTTACCCACCCTAATCTTCTCTAATTACCTAAATCTTATTGTTTTAAAGGGCTCAGCTCACATTCCACCTTCTTCCACCAAGGACCCTGCCAGCCCCATGGATCTCTCTTTTCGGACTCCTTTATCACTACAATCCATTAGGCACAATGTAGCATTTGAGTATACATGGTTTTACATTATTAATAGACTGTTTCAGGCATGTTGATCATGTCTCCCTAATATGATTTTAAGGCTCTTAAAGTCAGATAACATATATATTCTACTTCTTGTGTATCTCTGGTATTATCTAGCATAGTGCTAGATAGCTAGCAGATATTCCATAAAAACTCAATTAATTACCATCTGCATTCAGCATTTGAATTCTAAACCAAGATGTGGCTCACCCAGAGGGTAGTAAGACATTGTACAGGAAATTTTGTATCATCAACACCTTGACTGCCCGTTTTCTTTCCCTCTCTTAAAAAATCTCTCTTTTCCAGTTCCTCTCTGTCTATCCTTGTGATACCTCCACTTTTGATTTCTCTTTCACAAATTTTTAGGAAATTGGGACCATTAACAGTGGTCTACTACACATGACAAGAAATGATGGGAAATCCGTCATTCTCTGGCCAAAAAGAAGACAATAAATAGAGCCCTCCCTGCACCTGCCCACTAAAATCTACCAAACACTACCCACATTCCATTGCTTCACAGTAACCCATTCATGACCCATAATTTGAAAGCCTGCATTTCACCCAGAGACTGCCAAAATGGAAAGACTCTTGCAAATATCCAAGACCTCCCCTCAAGAGTCTCAAAGGATTTCTCCTTAATTCAAAGGGAACAACCTCTATAGCCACAGGGCCCTTCCTTTAACTGTTGGAAAGGCTGAAGAGGGGGAACATCCTGGCTCATCTGTTACCTCAGGTGAACCCCGCTAAAGCTAGCTACCCCACAGAGAACAGATTAAAATCATCAACACCTTGACTGCCCGTTTTCTTTCCCTCTCTTAAAAAATCTCTCTTTTCCAGTTCCTCTCTGTCTATCCTTGTGATACCTCCACTTTTGATTTCTCTTTCACAAAATCCACAACATACCATAAAAATTTCATAGAGGAAAATGCAACATCAGCAGAGTCACTGGGCATCCATTATTCTTACTAAAGAAAGTAATAAAGGTCAATGAGATAATAGAATACGAAGTGTATTAATATTGGTTCTTGAAGGTCATTATCTTTGTAACCCTTGCAGAGTAGGAAATTCTGGATTAATGTCTTATTTAAGATGAATCAATTAATTTAGTCTCAAGATTGAAAAAGCATTATGAAGCCTTCATGTTCCTACTCCAGATGCTGTTTCGTGTATAAATGTTCTAAAAAGATTGATAAAACATTTACACTGGTCAAAAAAAAAAAAAGATGAAACACATTGAGTAGAATTTCATTTCCTGATTTTAGAGTTTACAAACAAATTTAGCTCACAGTTCCATTTCAGAAACTGGATGGCCACTGTAACATGTAATGGTCATTTCAGGGAGTTCAAATTGTTGCCTGGAGTCCCAAGATTTCGGACCTTGGATGAGAACTAACTAAATACACTGGATTTGCTATGTCAAAATAGACACATCCGCCAACTCCGAGATAGGTAACAAAGCTCTATATGGAAACAAAGGAAAGCAAGATGCCCTCAGAAATCCTGTGTCACTATATGCTAGTCTGCTTCTAGACATCCCCACAAAGTCAACTTTTTTTTTCTTTAAAACAAATCTTTTTTTAAATTTTTTGCTTTTTGGAGGGGGGAAATCAGAGCAATTGGGGTTAAGTGACTTGCCCAAGGTCACATGGCTAGTAAGTATTAAGTATCTGAGGCCAGATTTGAACTCTAGTCCTCCTGACTCCAGGGCCAGTGCTCCATTCACTGTGCCACCTGGCCACCCCACACAAAGTCAACTTCTAAAGAAAATTCATTCAAATAAAATGCCCAGTACTGAGAGGTAGGGTTCACTTGCTCCTCTAGAAATAACTTCTCTACCAAAGCTCTGATCACATCTTTCTGACTCTTGTATTCTTTGCTTCCTACAAATGGGTGCGTCTCCGAAATCACTGCTAACTACCTCACCCCCTTTTCTGCCACTTTCCCTTCTACCTTCTCTCCTCTAATACTAGAGACAGAAATAAGAGCAGGACAGCATGGACTTAGAGAAGGAACACACCTGAAAAACTCATCAGGGCCAAAGGAAAGAAGCAGATGCAATTTCTCCCACTTGGACTGCCCTGCTAGCCTGAGCAGCAGCTAACAATGTCCCTGACAATCTGTGCGGCCTCCATCTTGTACATCTCTTCTAGCTGGTGTGCTCTGATACGCCCAAAAGAGATGAAGGGAGGAGGAAAGGGATGCATAGCAGCAAGGGGAGTAAAAGGTTGGCTAAGAAAGCAAAGGGCTTGTGTGTGTGTGTGTGTGTGTGTGTGTGTGTGTCTTTTCCTCACTTTGTCATCTATGCCTCCTTAATAGCCACCCATTCTTCCTGAAGAGAAAAAGCAACTGATAAGAGTAGGAAATAGGCCAAATGGACATCGGTTTTTCCATCCTGAAGCTCTCAGAGACAAATGAATACCAAAACTCTGCTAAAAGTAGCCCTTCAGCTATTTCTAATAGAGATAGAGTCAAATTAATAAATACAAATGAGTCTACCCTCTCTAACCATAATAAAAAGTTCCTTTCTTGGCTCCTACCTTCTCCCACCACCACTAACTCCCACAAATAAATTCCCCAACCTTTTTTTTTTTCATCAAAATTTAAACAAGTTTGGAAAAAGTGACCATTGCACTAGTAAGAAACCCACTTCATTATCTTCCTTTCTTGTCCTAGGAATCATAATACGTGAGCAAAAGGTATCCGTTGTAGTTACTGCAGTCTCCTACTGTCACTACTCAAATGCTATAGCTGACAGGGTTGAATTAGAAGATTACTAACCACCTTGCCAGCTTTAAGTCCTATGACCCTATGATTAAATGATGAAAAGACATTTTCTGTGTGTGTGTGTGTGTGAGAGAGAGAGAGAGAGAGAGAGAGAGAGAGAGAGAGAGAGAGAGAGAAGGACACCAGGGTTGGGGTCCAGATGCTAAGGAACTGAGGTCTTTAGCTGCTTTTCTTATTTCTCTACGGTGGCTGCAGCTTTCCTGGTACAAATTTGGAGATGCCTTCCCCTCCCCCGCCCCCATCCTTTGCAAAAGGAACAAATGGACTTGTACAGAAAAGTGTTGTCTCCTGCCCTCCAGACACTTGCGGTCATGTGTCCCCAAAGCAAATTAAGTACTCTTGAGTGTGGGTGCTCAAGATAAAGAAGTGGAATGGAGGTACTAAATACCTTCACTAGGGGGAAATGGTCCCCAAATGAGAAAGAACCAATCCATACTCTGGAAAGCTGGCTTCACCATAGAATTATAAGTACTTGGCTCTCGTGCCTTTTCCAATTTTTGGCATGACTCTCCTGCTAATATTTTTTTTTCAATCCATCTTTGGTGTGGGCCTATTCATCCCCATGAACATCCTACTACCCACAATCCAGTTTCTTTACATTTGGGTCAAGGACCACAATTATTATCAATTTTAGAAAATAATAAATTATCCATGAGCACAAAATTCAAAACACTATTTAATTCACAATAGAGGCAGAACCAATTAGCCTAATGTCTGAGGATCTTGTCTATTGCACTGCATTGTTAAAAACCATCCATGTCTACTCTGTACTGCTGCAAAGATACATTTCAGAACCAATTTACTCACTTTCTCTGATTTAACTAGTTAGGACCTAACCCCACCATTGCCCTCATTTTAACAAGAACAAAAAAAAAGTCATTTCCCCAACAAAATAGGAAAAATTAACTCACTCCTCATCACTTTGTCTTCTGAATAAGCCAGTCAAACTAACTTAGTTAAGGAGCCATATAATTCTGCGTCTAATAAAAGAATTGCATCTACTTTGTACAGGTCAATAATTCACTAGCAAGCTGAAAGCTCCTCTCTTCTTAGAATCAAAGATTCCCTCAGCTTCCCAGTTGGATGATGAATTCTAATCTATGCTTTTAAAAAAATGTATTTTATAAGTTTTGATCAATCAGGTTTACTAAAAATCCTAGTGTTAACATGTCTGGGTTTCAAAAATTGGAAAAGACAGGAGGATCAGTTGAAGGAACTTTACCTGTAAAGAAGGTTGGGGCAAGGGGGAAGGTACAATTGCTGTCTTCAAGTATTTGAGGGACTGTGGTAAGGAAAAAAGGGCTAGGCTTGTTCTGCTTAACTTCAGAGGTCAGGACCGAGAGGAATGGGTGGAAATTGTAAAGAGTTAGATTTAGAATTTAGAAAGGAAAAATTTCCTAACAGAGCTGTACAAAAATCAAATGGGCTGCCTTAAAAGGTCCCCATTACTGCTTGTCTTCAAGTGGAGACAATAACGGAACGGCTTGTGTGAAATGTTGTAGGGGAGGATTCCTGTTCAGGTATGAATTGGACTTCATGGTCTCTGAGTTCCTTTCCAACTTAATTTCTGTGGCTACCCATGAATACAAAAGCTGGAACCACAGGTTTGTTACTGAAGGGTTCGACTATGTCAAAACACAGATGTCTGAATTTGCCATCCCTTCTAGGGACAAATCCCCCTGACAAATTCATTTGGAGATCTGCTGGCATCAGCAAACCTAGAAATAGGAGGTGAAGTCTGCTTGCTTTGCTAGGAAATTCAGAATACAGAGCAGCATGAGAAGGAAGTTCCTGCTCAAAGTTACCAGCTGTATGCTAGTTAGCTGACAGATTTAAACTCTTTGGGAGTCACTGGGGGCCAGTACGGCCATATTTAAATGTGTGTGCCAATCGATGAAATCCCTGTACCAGGGGGATGCAGTTAACCCACTTCCGGATAAACAGCACACTCATAGAAAGAGCTAATGTAAGTAGCAATTTTAATGACTTTTCATTCATTTCAGTTTTCTACATTTTGAAAGGAAGAGAGGAATTCACTTTGTTTTACAGGCTTCATAGGGTGGCAAGGGTGGGGGGGGTGCCAAGGGAGTGGCAGGAGGCAGTGGAAAAGGTGGAGTAATTATAAAGTCAGCTCCCTGTCTTGGAAAGAGAACTGAACCTGGAATAAGATGAATGCTATTCATGTTCTGGCTTTGCCACTGACTGGCTGTGTGACCTCAGTGCAAGTCACCTTACCTCCCTCGGTTCCAGTCTTTTCATCAGTAAAATAAGAGGATTATTGTATCTAGAAGAATATATCTAAGGACCCTGCCCAGCTCTAAATCTTATGAAAACAACATTCTCTATTGATCAGTGCTTTCTGCGAGCATTTGGACTTAGATTTACATCTTAATCTATAAAAATACACATGCTTTTTTATTCCACATGTCAGACAAGAGCACACTTCCTAGTTGGCTCAGCAACCCTCCTCAAATGATATTATCAAACAGAAGGCCCAACCTAACAAGCGATCGCAGGTATCTTTGGGTGGTGGACAAATCCATGTTCTGTCCTGGGACCTTAAGTCTCTGAAGTCTGCATTACAGCCTTGGGTCTCACTTGCTTTTCCATTCTCTGTGCAATGAACACACTGTGGGTGATCCTACTTGTCTATACCTAGTCCCAACCCTTTCTTAAAATTATCTCAGGCCTCATTATTCGGTCCTGGGTGATCCACTCCCAGTCCCCTTTTGCTTGGTTAAATCTGTCTGCAGAGGCCTTACACCTTATTAGAGGATTGCTGCTATCTTTACCACTCATGGGCAATTGGATGACACACACAACCTGCCAAGTGAGAATGTAGGAAGCCTTATTTTGAGACTACAATGAGCTTCAGGATAGCTCAGCAAAGCAAAGAATGGCATTCCAAATGAAGGCCTGTGCTCTAGGCTTGCACTGCCAAGCTGCAATCCCTCCTTTAGGTGAGCCCTTTGAAGTCCCCTTGTTCAACAGTGATGTTTACTAGGGGATCTAGGGTAGGCAGAGGTGAGTTAAGGACACGGAATAAAGCCTCTTAATTTCCTTTAGCTTCAAAACCTGATTGAAAAAGGGAACTCAAACCATTTTCTTTCCCAAAACATGTCAGCGCTGTGCCTGGCCCCAAAGCAATCTTCCAAAAGAGAGGGGATTGCAGGAAAAGCGCTGTGACATAGCACATGGTCTAAGAGTCTACAGGATGTAGCTCCTGAAATTCCACTCCAGTGCTAGCTACCTATTATTAACCTCCAGCTTCCCGAGTTTGGGTAAGAAAAGCTAAACAGAGCTATTATTACTGAGCATATCCGAAATCCCCAGAATGGAAGGGAATTTCCAACCATTTTGATTAGTTAATCTTCTGCCATTATGTGAGGCAATACCTTTCCCATTTTAGGAGGCTCCTCCTGAGGGAACCACTCTGAAGAGCTGTGTAATCGTGGTGGTCATTTTCCATCAATAATTTTCATAGAATTCCTATGATTAGGGATGTATTCTCCTCCCTCTTCCCCCCTCCTCCATGACCTCCCAGTGAGCCAATTAATTCTCACTTTGGGGTAAATTGAGTTCTTATCAAATTATTCACCCCAAACATTCATGGTCCCCACTAAAATTTCAATACAAAGAAGTCAGCATCTCTATTCAGTCTTAGGCCCACCAATAACATTTCACCATTGCTAGTAGGCTCTAGGCATATACCTGTCCCTGGTGGGTGCAAAGCACTCAACTCTAGGATCAAAAAAAAAAAAGAATTAAACCCAAAGTTTTTCACCACAAGCAATCATACACACCACTTTTTATTATAGGAGAATCTAGGAGAAACCTTAAATTAAAAAAAAAAAAAGAACATATTTTGATGAAAAATTTGCTCACATAGAATCTAGGTCATGATTAGGTACCTGCTAGGAGACTGAACAGACCCATGCAACAAATTAAAGACCAGTCCCTGCATACAGCACAACTGATGCTAAACCTTCCTCTAGCTCCATTTCAAGGAGAGACAACTCCAAAGGGCTCTGATAGGCTCTGAGGTGTATTTTGATAGAGAATCAATGAAAAATTATGGTCCTCAACCACTTTGCCTTGAGTCTTTTTTTTTTTTTGGTAACAAAAATGTGTTTACCTGCCAAAGTTGTTCTATCCAAATGGATGGTAATTTTTCAGTTCTCTCCACCCAGTCGGCCAGAGCACTTGAAGTAGTATGTCTCACTGAGGGAGGGGAAGAGGCCTTAGGAATGAGTGGCTGAACCCAGGCAGCCTCATTTCTTTTCCCTTCTCTGCCACAGTGACCCAAACTGGGTTTTCATGGGCAAGGGTGAGAAGATGGCATGTCAGATTTCTGCTGAGGGAGGAAATCTATGCTTGCTCTACCAAGTTGAATGATAGCGACCAACACCTCCAAGGACCATTTTAGTGAATCTCTTAACTGCGCATACAGACATATAACAGTAATCCCCACCATACAAATACATCACTTCACAGATCTGGTCCAAGCACTTAGGACCATACTATACCATATTAATTGGGTGCAGCAAAAAGTCCTACAATTCCATGTAAACTTCACATGGTCCCCTTTCTGCTGCTCTACCTGTAAAGCTGCAGTTGGACAAAACAAGTTTGGCCCCCTTTTGTTTCTCTTCCAACCCAATGAAGACCACAGAAAGTGGAGAGTTCACTTGGCCCTCTTTTAGACTGGCCTACCACTGATGAGCTTCTGGTATCTAACACTCATCAAGGAACCGGAGCAGCAGCCAGTAACCTAAGCAGCTGCCACCCCTCTTTCTTCCTCTATGCTCCCCTCTCTCAAAGGCTCCTGTCCTGGCCAAACGACTCTCTTTTGAACCGGTCTCAAAGCCCTAACCAGGGCTCCCCTCTGCAATCTTAGCCCATTGGGTGGAAGAGAGTGGAATGGCCTGGCCTGCCCAGCCCTAATTTGAGTCACTAAGAGTAATCCAGTTCCCCATAGAGCAGCATGGTAGCTCCAGCTTTGTGTCTGGTCTGGCAAAACCCTAACCCTCTAAAGCAGCTGCCTTATTACCACCCCCTTGTCCCCTCCAGCCCCCAACCCTCCAGCTGATTCCCTACTCCCGACCAGGGCCCCAACCAAGCTGACTCCCGACCCACTGCCCTAGGGCCCTATCCCTCTTTAAAACTAGGGTGGCCATGCAAGTGGTGGGGGCAGGGAGGGCAGGGCAGGGGAAAGGAGAGGAGGTGGGGAGTGGCAGGTGAGAGGGTCTTTGGCAAAGGATATGGCCATTCGGTGATCTTTTTGGCGTATTTCCTCACCACATTGTCCTCGCTGAAGAGGAACAGAGACCGGTTGACCGTCAGGCAGTTCTGTCGGACGGGAATAGGGTTGTACAGAGCCATGGTCCGGGCTCGCTGCGCCATGGATTGCTTGTACATCCTTTGCGCCCCAGGCTGTCCTCCCTGCCGGCTGCCCCCGGCACCCCGGCCGCCTCCACCTCCCACGACTGCCCCAGCGCCTCCTCCGGCGCCTCCTCCCCCGTAGCGGGCTGGCATCTCGTCTCCGAACCGGGCCATCCTGCAAAGAGGAAAGGGCCGAGGGTTACGAGGCTGCGGCGGATGCTGCGGCGGACGCTGCTGCTGCTGCTGCTGCTAAGGCGACTGCTGCTACTGCTACTGTTGCTGCTAAGGTTGCTGCTGCTGCTGCTGCTGCTGCTGCTGCTACTGCTGCTACTGCGGAGCAGCTCCACATCCCATCCCATCGGGCGGCGGCGGCTCGGCTCGGCTCGGCTGGGCGGGCGCTGTGCGGCTCAGGCAGCAGCCCGGCCAGAGCAGGGGCCAGCAGCGGCTCGGGACATCTTCCTTGCTGTTCGGGGGGGAGGAGGGGCGGGCAGAGAGGTTGCGGGGGCGGGGCACGGGGGAAAGGGGGGTGGAGGATGGGGTGGGGGAGCAAGACAAGCAACGCAAATAATACCTGATGAAGAAATCAAGGCAAACCTCTCTCCACCCCCTCCAAAAGGTCAATTTCCTCCCAAAAAATCAACCGCTGGTTCCCAGATCCCCGCTGCCACTTAGACAGTTTTTAAAGAAATGCGGACCCCCCCACCCCCAGAGGCCCCCCAACCCAGAACGCGATGCAACCTTCAATCCCTCCTATGTCCCGGTCAGGACTGCATTTTTCAAAAATGATTTCTCTCTGCAACTGAGTGCGGTTCTATCTTCTCCCGCAAAAAAATCATTTAAAAAAGAAAAATAAATAAATAAAATGTATTCTTTGCAAAGAAATGAAAAACCAGCAGATAATACCCCCCCCCCCCAGTTCTATATCACTTGAGCATTTGCTTCTGAGCCCTAAATAAATAAATATATATGAATATGTGTAGAAAAAAATGAAACAAATTAAAGGGAAAGAAAAGGGGGGTTGGAAAAGAGGAAAAGATTGGGGGGGTTGGAGGGGCTGGGGAGCGGGGTGAGGGAAGATGCTCGGAAGATCGCGTTAGGCTCCTTGAAGACGCAGGGCTGTTTGCTCTTCCTGTATCCCCACCCGCGGCTGCTGCTCCTGCCCTGATGTGTGTGCGTGTGCGCGCGCGCGAGCGCGCGTGTGTCTCAATTTGGCATCATCTTAGGGCTTGAATGCAGCAAGGAAATTCGGTAAAATACGAACATGAAAGCCCGAGGAGTGTGTGCCATCCACCATCTACTCATGACCATTGCCTGGGTGCTGCAATGGCTGGCATTTTTTTTCCTGTTAGATTTCTCCTCCTCCTTTTCAATTTGCTAAAATAAGAATTGGAGGAGGGATGGATCAAGAGTAAAGGAAAGAGAAGAGTGGGAGAAAAAAAATGGGAGAAAAGGTCTGAACCACTGGCAGGCTGAGCTATAATGAGCAGCGACTGATCAATTTAATGTGGGAAAGAACAGCCCAAATATTTAGCACATGATGTCTTGGGGACCAATCACAGGAGGTACTGCACGACCAAACCCACCGGAGTTTGTGGGGGATAGAGATGGGGGGGAGGCAGAGGGGAAGTTGGGACAAATCCCCCTCCCCCCAGGAAGCCTAGAAAGAAGATCTGGTCTCCTACCTCACCATTCCCCACAAGGACTCCTGTGGTAGCTGTAAACTGCTGTGCTTCTCCCCAGTTCCTGGCCTGAGGAGGGTGTGGTGGGAGGCTGGCTGAAGAAAGGTGAATCAAGTGTACAGATGCCTACTTACTCCAGCTCTAAAGAAATTAGGCACATTCCTTGAAAGAGAAATAAAGACCAAGCCCCTCTGGGAAGTCTGGGGTTTCTCTTCTGAACTGAAAAACAATAGCCAACCATAGTCTATTTCTTGCTATCAGATGTCAGCACCCAAGGAAGGTAGCAAAGGGGCACCCTTGGGCTATGAGCTGTCTGCTCAGAGCCCCAGAAGGTCCCCTAGGAAAAGAAGCAGGAAATGGTTAGTCTCCATATAACTAACTAAGCTAGTGACAGCTCTCTATTGGAGGCAGGCCTACTTCCCTTCTCTTCTCTCTAACTCTTCCTTCTAGCTGACCATGGAGTTAACATCAATTAATTGACTCCACATAAACCTCATAAATCTCTGAGAAGGTTTGAGAAGTTTTATCTTCTTTACTAGATTCACCTATTCACCTGGGAAGCTTACAATGTTAGATCTGGAAGGTATCATCTGGTTAGAGTCCCTAAATGACTAGAGCAGAGGTGGGGAACCTTCAGCCTTGAGGCCACATGTGACCTCAGTGCTGCAGGTTCTTCAGCCCTGGTCTAGAGGACACTCGGGGAGGTGAGTTAACTTGGCCAAGGTCAGAAATTTCAAAGAAAAGTTCATTCTTAACTCACAAGTGTCAGAGCTGGAAGAAGCCTTGGAGACCACTGAGTCCAACCCACTGGTTTTATGGAAGGAAAAAAAACTTATACCCAGAGTGAGGAATTAAGTTATTTGCTCAAGGTCATATAGATTGTTAATGACACAGGATTCAAACTCACATCTTCTGACTTCAAATCCAGTTCTCTTCTCACTATTTTTTGTTAACATAAAAAAGTGTTCTTTCTTCCTACTTGGGTTCTGCAACTGGGTTATCCTTTTTAGGCTATCTGTCCATAGGGACCCATCCTCCCCAGAGTGATGCAATCAAATTACAGAAAATATTACTGAGCCAAGAGGGGACTGAAGGAGGGCAGGACAGAGAAGGGTGAATCCATGCAATATTAGTGTGAATATGTGGACATTTAAAAGCATATGAACAAAATAAATTATTTTTAGGATTAACTGTTTTCCATGATCTCTCATTTTCTCTTCCATTAGCATGTAGTATGAATTCACTAGAAAATCACAAGATTTGGAGTTATACCACTTTTGACATGGTATAATGGATTTGGAATCAAAAGAGCTGTGTTCTAATTCTGGCTCTCCTACTTATCACTTTGTATGATTTTTGGCAAGTAATTTAACCTCTCTGGGTCTTGTTTTTCACATTTGCAAAATAAGGGGATTGGAAAAGATGACCTTTAAGTTCTCTTCCTATTTATGTATCATCTTAAAACATCTAGTCCAACTGCCTCTGAGACATACATATAAAAAGTAGCATTCCCAAAGTCACAGATAATAAGTAAAGCCAAGATTGAAAATGTTAAAGGAAGGAGAGGTGGGGGAGAAAAAGCAGCTTAGATAGATAGATAGATAGATAGATAGATAGATAGATAGATAGATAGATAGATAGATGATAAATAGATAGATAGATAGATGATAGATAGGTAGATAGATAGATAGGTAGATAGATAGATAGATAGATAGATAGATAGATAGATAGATAGATAGATAGATAGATGATAGGTAGATAGATAGATAGATAGATAGATAGACAGATAGATGATAGATAGATGATAGATAGATAGATAGATAGATAGATAGATAGATAGATGATAGATGATAGATAGATAGATAGATAGATAGATGGATAGATGATAGATAGATGATAGATAGATGATAGATAGATAGAGAGATAGATAGATGATAGATAGAGAGATAGATAGATGATAGATAGATAGATAGATAGATAGATAGATAGATAGATAGATAGATAGATAGATAGATAGATGATAAATAGATAGATAGATAGATGATAGATAGGTAGATAGATAGATAGGTAG
>NW_027185755.1:3092873-3134170 GCF_028583685.1 Petaurus breviceps papuanus | reverse complement strand
AGATAGATAGATAGATAGATAGATAGATAGATAGATAGATAGATAGGTAGATAGATAGATAGAGAGAGAGATAGATAGATAGATAGATAGATAGATAGATAGATAGATAGATAGATGATAGGTAGATAGATAGATAGATAGATAGATGATAGATAGATAGATAGACAGATAGATGATAGATAGATGATAGATAGATAGATAGATGATAGATAGATGATAGATAGATAGATAGATAGATAGATGGATAGATGATAGATAGATGATAGATAGATAGAGAGATAGATAGATGATAGATAGAGAGATAGAGAGATAGAGAGATAGATGATAGATAGATAGATAGATAGATAGATAGATAGATAGATAGATAGATAGATAGATAGATAGATAGATAGATCTGTAGAACATAGCTGTAACTCAAGTACAGTGACTGGGCCTTTGTTCCAGGACACTGATGGTGCGTTCATCGCCAAGGAGGTCCTCTGACCAGCCACCCCATACCTACTTAGGCTTTGAGGACTGCTTTACTGGCAGCTGCCCTTCTCCTTAACCCCTCACTCCTAACCTTCTAGAGAAGACTGCCCCTTCATAGATATCACTGAAAGTTGAAGGGATGGGACTCATGACTGAATTATGCTCTGAAAGGGCACATCTTATTCAAAACAAACAGAAAATGGAGAAGTGTTATATATAAAGAAGATGAAAAAGTAGAGAAGTATTATATATAAAGAACACACACTCATATGTGAGGAAATCCGGGAACCTGGTAAGGCAAGCATGGTCAAAAGCATTTGGATAAAGAGCCAGAGAAGGACAGACAAAAGTCATGTTGCGGGGTTATACCACAGACCACCTGGACAGAAGGGTGAAATAGTAACAAAGAATTTGGGATAACAAATGAGCATGGAGACATGAACCAGCATGTTGATGTAAGGCTTCTATAGGCTCAACTCAACAGTTGCTGGAGCTCTTTCTCTGTCAAAAGAGACAGGGAAATAAGCATTCATATGCTTACCATGTGCCTATCATGTGCCAGGCATGGTGACTTACCCAGGGTCACACATCTAGCAAGTGTCTGAGACAGGATTTAAATTCAGGTCTTCCTTACTCCAAGCCCATTGCTCTATCATCACCCCAAAAGCAGAGATGTTAATAGATTCTCAAGTTCTTTCATGATATTTTCAGTCTTCAAAGAAGAGAAGAAATCATAAGCAACTCTGCTATTCTGGACTGGATTCCAATTAAAAAGGAGGAACTGGCTGGTTGTTGCCCTTTGTTCTTGAAGAAGACCAAAATGTCATCACTGTGCTACAGTCTAGTTTCAATGTGTCTGAATGTGGTCGATCAGACCAATACTAACTCAGAATGCGCTACCACAGGCCGGCACAATTAGTCCATGTGAACATTTGGAGTGGATTCTCTGGATTTGCGCATCTTGCATTTCATATGAACTATTTAAATTCTGTTTTGCTCATCGAGCACAGCACCTTCTCTGATGTGGGCTCGTCGTGCTGAGCAGTCCTGTGCCAGTGTCTTCCATGTCACACAATCAATTCCAAAGTTCTTTAGAGAGATTTTGAGAGTGTCTTTGTATCACTTCTTCTGACCACCATGTGAATGCTTGCCCTGTGTGAGTTCTCCATAAAATAGTCGTTTTGGTAAACATATGTTTTGCATTCGAACGATGAGGCCAACCCATCAGAGTTGTGTTCTCTGAAGCAGAGTTTGAATGTTTGGCAGTTTAGTTCAAGAACGACCTCAGTGTTTGGTACCTTATCCTGCCAGGTGATCTTCAGAATCTTCCTAAGACAATTCAAATGGAAGTGATTCAGTTTCTGGGTATGGTGCTGGGAAATTGCCCAGGTTTCACAGGCATACAACAATATGGTTTGATTATCAGAATCTCCATCATAGAAACTATTGCTGGAGAAAAGGGAAATCTCTAGTATCATCTGATATGGACCCTAAATTTTTGAGAGAGCAGATTTCAAAGAGATCATCAAATGGTAGATAAGACTGAACAGCCTAAGAGGTGGCCAGGTAGTACAGCGAGTAAGAGCACCGGCTCCAGTGTTGGGATGACCTGGGGATCAAATCCGGACCCACTTAGCACCCACCCAGAAACACCTGACCGTGTAACCTTGAGCAAGTTACTTAACCCCGATTGCTTAAAAAAAAAAATACTGAACAGCCTAAAATTTTAAAAGGGGCAGGAAGTTCTCATGAATTGAATGTTGTAGACACAAATGCAATTTTGATAAGGAGGAAAAAGGGGAACTATCTAAAGAGACTAATGTGGTTGCAAAAGGAACTCATTGATCAAGGCCTGCTTTTAAAAGACATGAGAAAATGGAAGTAAGGAAATAAGGGAAAGAATAAGCTTCTATGAAACACCTTCTATGTGCTAGGCACTCTGCTAAGTGCTTTACAAAGATCACATTTGACAGGTAACAGAGGGTGGATCTGTTGAATGCAACAGATGTGTTTACATGTCTGCTATGTACAAGACACTGTGCTAAGCACTGGTGTGTGTGTCATAAGGAAGGTAATGAGTTCCTTTTGGACACGTTGAGTATAAGATGTCTTTGAGACATTCATTTTGAGATACCAAGAGGAGAAGGTTATAGCTAATAGGACAAATAGATTTGAAAGTCTTCTGCATGGAGATGATAATTGAATCTATGGGAACTGATGGCACAACCAAGTGAAATCATACACAGGGAAAGGAGAAGAGTGCCCAAGATGGAGCCTCAAGTGGAGATGACATGTATGAAGATGCTGCAAAAGAGACCGAGAAGGAGCAATCAGAGTTAGGGCAGGGAGTAATGTCACAAAAACCTAGAGAGAAGAAAGTATCAAGGAGAAGAAAGGTGATTGATAATGAAAAAGAAACAATCCCTGCCCTCAAGAAATTCTACTGTGGGCAGCCAGGTGGCGCAGTGAATAGAGTGTGGGCCCTGGAGTCAGGAGGACCCGAGTTCAAATCCAGACTCAGACAATTATCACTTACTAGCCATGTGACCTTAGCAATTCACTTAACCCCAATTGCCCTGCCTTCCCCCCTCCAAAAAGAAAAAACAACAATAAGAAATTCTACTGGAGGGGGAGGGAAAAACAAAAGAGGAGAGTGTAAAAGCTGGCCCAAAACTTCACATAAAAGAAACAAAAAACTAAGATCTTGGCAACTGGTTCCATCACTTCCTGGCAAATAGAGGGAGAAGAAATAGAAGCCAGATTTTATATTCTTAGGCTCAAAGATTACTGTGGATGGTGACTGTAGCCGTGAAATTAAATGACACTTGCTCATTGGAAGAAATGTTATAGTGAATCTGGATAGCACACTAAAAAGCAGAGACATCATCTTACTGACAAATGTCCACATAGTCAAAGCTATGGTTTTTCCAGTAGCAATATATGGCTGTGAGAATTGGACTAGAAGGAAAGCTGAATGCTATAGAATTAATGATTTCGAGAAGACTTTTGAGGGTCCCTTGGACAGCAAGGAGATCACATCAGTCAATACTTAAGGAATTTAATTCCAGCTATTCGCTAGAAGGACTAATACTGAAACTGAAACTTTGTTTGAAAGTACTTTGGACACATAATGAGATGACAGGACTTATTGGAAAAGACTGTCGTGTTGAGAAAGATGGAAGGCAAGGGGAAAAGGGGACGGCAGAGGATGAGACAGATAGATAGTGGCCTGAAAACAACAAACGTGAGCTTGAACAGACTTTGTGAGATAGTGGAGGAAGAAGGGCTTGATGTGCTCTGGTTCATGGGGTCATAAAGAATTGGACATGACTGAATAACAACAATAATACAAGGTAGAGAGTGAAGTGGGCAAAGAGAGATCAGACAGTTCTCGAGAAATATTTGAGGAAAAAGAGAACAAGAGCTAAGGGATCAGGGGTACATTTTTAATACAAAAGTGTAACATTGGTGCTGCACCAATTTTATCAGGATACCAACAGCTCAAAATGAAGCAAAGTTGGCAATGAGTGCTAAGGAAAACTACACACATACACACACACACTTTCCCAAATGTACTTATGCAATTGATTTTTTTAACTGAAATATTTTATTTTTATCCCTGTTAAATTGTGCCTTACTTGTTTCAGTCATTCTCCTAGCCTGTTGGGATATTTTTGAAATCTCTTACAAAGAATCATAGATTTAGGGCTGGAAGGGATAATTTTATATATCAGGAAAGTGACTCCCAAAGAGGTTGAGTTACCCTATATTACAAAGGCAGAAAGTCAAAGGTTGGACTTTCAAACCAGGTCCCTGGAATCTTAATTCCTGGGCTCTTTCCTCTGCATTATACTGTCTTTTAACTGTTAGCCATCCCTCCCAGCTTTATGTTACCTTCAGATCTGATGGTCCTGCTATGCCTGCCCTTATCCACTCATTATTGACCAAAAAATATCATCAGAGTATTAGAAAATGAAATTGGATACTGGCAAGACCATAGGGTTCAACAGCCCCCTTCCACAGTATTTCGTCACCATCACTGAACACCTACTGAATTCAATTATTAGGCACCCACTATATGCAAGAACCTGTGAGCAAAGACAAAATACAACAATGAAAGTCTCTGTCTTCAAGAAACTTACATTCTTCTTGGAGGTTGAGGGAAGCAGTTATGACATGTACCCAAATAAGTAAATACAATAGAATATATAGTAACTTTAAAAGAGATGTCTGAAAAGGTTTCATATAGGAGATGGGACCTGAGCTGTGTTTTGAAAGAAGCTGGGAATTCTTTATTTGATGTAGAGGTTAGATAGAGAACTGTCTATGGAGAACAGCTAGCAGACCAGGAGGACTGCAAAGCAGAGTGCAGGAAGGCAAATAATAGGAAATTAAGGTTGATGAGAGCCATACCATGGCAGAGTCAGGGCCTTGTATTTTCTCCCAGAAGCAATAGAGAGCTTTTGGCTATGTGAAGCATGGTGAGGGGTGACATGATCAGATTATAAATTGGGCAACTGTGTGAAGGCTGTATTGGAGAGAGGAGACACTGAAGGCAGGGAAACCCAACAGGAGACTATTTTAAAGGGGGTAATGAAGGTGTGAATGAATGTCAAAGTTCTGTGAGTGGACTGAAGGAGAGGAATTTAAGATATGTGAGATTAAGATTCAGAAGATGATGATACAGTCAAAGAAGAATGAGAAGGAATAATCACACACATATGAGGAAAGCCATCTTATAAAAACTACAAGAGGAGAAAAGAATCAGGTGGAGGTACCTAGCATATAGTAAGTGTTTAATAAATGCTGTTTGTCTGTCTGTCCATCTCTCTAGCTAGCTAGCTATCTCTCCAATTAGCCACTGAAACAAAAATGAGAATGCATACAGAAGGCTCCAATGGAGAAATTTAGTCTTCCTCTTTTCTGCTGGTAATAGAAGAAGAAATTGCCACCAGGTAGAAAAAGAGGTAGTACCAATGGTGTACTCTCCTTTTAGGCCCACATGTGACTGTGAACACATGGCACCTCTGGTTTTTTCCCTCTTTATGTTTATTCTTCCTGAATGAGTATTGAGAGAAAAAGGACCAGACTACAACCATGTCAGTCAGTTAATAAATATAATATGTGCTTAATAATGCACCTACTATGTGCCAGGCATTGTGCTAAGTACTAGTGATACAAATAAAAAAAAAAAGAAAGCTAGCCCTTCCCCTCAAGAAGCTTACAATCTAATGTTTTGTTTAGCTTTTTTCAGTCACATCTGACTCTTTGTGACCCCATTTAGCATTTTCTTGGCAAAGACACTGCAGTATTTTACCAGTTCCTTCTTCAGCTCATTTTACAGATGAGGAAACTGAGGCAAACAGGCTTAAATGACAGGATCACATAGCTAGTAAGTGTCTGAGGCTGGATTTGAATTCAGGTCTTCCTTCCTCCAGGGTCTAACTGCACTCATAATCTAATGGGGAAGACAATACACAAAAGACAGCTGAACGGGGAGGAGGGGGAGTCAGCAGGGGATACCTAGGATGGGGCATGTGGAGTCAGAAACCAAACAGAGCAGTTCAGAATGGAAGAGTTCACTGCAAAGTTCTCAACCCTCTATAAAGGAAGGCTTTGGGAGGAGTTTGTTGCTCCATCCCTCTAGCCCTCCAGTCAGAGGGGAGAGGCAGCCAAGGGAGCTGAGGAGGTGTTGAGTATCAGAACTGAGTCAATCTGCATGATGATGAGATTTCAGTATAGAAGCTTATCCTGGAGGAGGCACGATGTTCCTGGAGTTGAAACCAAGCAGAACAGCTGATGATAGTTAGAAAATTCTGAGCCCTCCCTAAAGGAAGACTGAGAGGAGTTTTAATTGCTCTACACTCCAGCCCTCCAATCAGAGGAAAGAGGCAATTGAGGATGTGAATGAGCTTCGAAAGATCAGGAGGCCTAGCAGAGTGAGGAGCCAGCTCTGGGGAGCACCTACTTGATGCAGCCCAGCCCTGGGTAAGTCAAGATGCAAGCCAGGGAACCTTGCCTCACCCGGAAGTGAACTCAGTGGTGGGAGGAACGTTTGTAGCAGCTACTTGAAGTTTGATCCCACTCAAAATTGTTGTGCTTGACTATACATGTTTGTAATAGTTTTTGCTTTTTGTGTTTTCTCAATGGAAGGGGGAGGAAAAAGTGGGAAGGAAAGAATTCAGAGCTAAAAAATAAGTTAATATTGATTTTTTTTTAAACAGAAAATGCTGAGTCCACTCTCCCTAGGGACCTAGATGTAGAGGAGAAAGTTTGTCCTGGTTTGGGGAAATGTTTTTGTACTTTGGTTCTTTTGGGGGCATGTAGGTGGCACAGTAGATAGAATGCTTGGACTGAAGTCAGGAAGACTCATCTTCTTGAGTTCAAATCCAGCTTCAGACACTTATTAGCTGGGTGACCCTGGGCAAGTCACTTAATCTTGTTTGCCTCAGTTCCTTATCTGTAAGCTAAGCTGGAGACAGAAATGGCAAACCATTCCAATATCTGCCAAGAAAACTCCAAATGGGGTCACAAGGAGTCAGACATGAGTTAATAACACCATTTTTTAGTAAATACTCCTTTGTGAAAGCTAATTGATGTTAATTTTTTATTAATAATGTTGAGATGTTAATGAACTATACCAGAGAGATTGTCACTGGTAGATAATATTGGGAAAGTAATCACTGGCTATTGATTTTGAGGATAACACACTAGAATTGGGGGTTGAGCCAATAGCATTATAAAAAAACCCACTGCCTCTAAAAGGTACCACTACCCTAAAAGGAAGCTAAAGCAGTAGCCTTGCTCTGGGAACCCAACCTGCTGTTGTGGGTTGGGAGAATAGCTCTGAGCTTCACTTTATTTGTTATTATCTTGCTATTCTATTTCATCACCTGCCTTTTGCTTTGTATTTATACATCATTTAAATTGGTGTGGTATGAGAAAATATGTTATCAGTGAGGACTCAGAGCTGTGAATTTGAATGGACAACTGCACACAGTACCATGAACCTAGGTCTAACTGAGAGGGGGGGCGGTCACCATGATGGGACTCTGAGGTATAGATTTAGTAAGTGTCTGAGGCGGGATTTGAACTCAAGTCAGGAAGTCACTTGGTGGTGATGTAAAACAATTCTGGGATTGCCTTCCTCAGATACTAGCTACTTGGCCCTGGGAAAGTCACTTAACCACTGTCTGCCTCAAGATCCTTCATCTGTAAAATGGGGGTAATAATAGCACCTGCCTTGTAGACTAGTAGAATCCAAAGACATAACACATACAAAGTACTCTGTAAACCTTAAGACCCTATATAGATGTAGGCTATTACTATTATATAGCATCTCTCCCTGTGTGTATGTAGGTATGTGTACAGGGTGTCAGTGCAATTTTAAGCTATTAAAGCTTAACTGTATGTAACCTCTGTGTGTGTGTGTGTACACACACACATACACATGTATGTATATGTATATACCTAGTATATTTTCCATCAGCAGTTCTACTTGGTTTTGACTCCACAGATCATACCTTCCCTAAAATAGGCTGATCATCTGAAATCTCCTCACACCATACTGATTGACTCAGGTTTTGATACTCAACACTTTCTCAACCCCCTCAATTGACTGTCCCCTGTGATTGGAGAGTTGGAAGGTGGAACAGTAAATTCCTCCCAGAGTCTTTCTTCCTTTACAGAGGGTTCTGAACTTACAGAACCTTCCAGGTAACTCTCCACTTTTCACCAGCAGCTCTATTTGGTTTCAGTCCCATGAATCATCATGCACCCTACTAGGTACACTCTGGCAGGCTCCCCACTCCATTCACCCCACTTTTTAGCTTCCTTTTGTATGTTTTCCCCCATTAGATTGGAAGATCCTTGAGGGCAGAAACTGTCCTTGTTTTTCTTATTTGTATCCTCAGGACTTAACACAGTGCCTGAAACATAAATGTTTATTGAATTGAATGGAATATGTAGTATACTATGTATATGCAACATAATGTCAGCATTCCCATGCCAAGACTACCCTTCTCTTTTTACTCCTTTCTTTGTACTATTAGGCAACATCCTGATTCCAGAGCTAAGACCCAGCCAGCAAGCTGTGTTCTGAGTTTGGCATAACAACAGTCCCTTGTGCTCGCCCTTTGGATGGACTCAGCCACTGCAAAATCCCAGAATTGTTTTATACCAGCACCAAGTAGTCCCTGAGGACAAGCACCTGCAGAAACCACATTCAGGTCATGAAGCCCTGTTAGGAATCAAACCTGTCTCACTGTTGCTGTTACCCCTCATTGTCAGGGCTACAGCTCATTGTATAACCATTGGTATATGTATTAAGATTGGCCCATACCACACTGGGTCTCCTACTAGAGAACGCCCCAACACATGATCTAGTTTCCCTCCTCCAACAGAATAAAGGAAGCTTTTTGCTTGTAACCACTGTTAGCAATTTGGGGTTTTTTATTTTATTTTATTTTATTTCTTAGAGTTAACTGTGGTAGTGATAACCTGAGTGACCTCTTTGGGCTTTTTAGAGTCAACATCGACTGGATTATCTCTGTAATTTTTTGGTCATTTGTTTTCTGAGGTGACAGTATATACATATAGTAGGAGTGTATATCTATATCTCTATATATCTATATTTATGTGTGTCTGTGTATATGTGTATGTATTTATGTGTGTATAGTTGTTGTTCAGGGATTTCAGTTGTGTCTGACTGTTTATGAGGCCAACTGGGGTTTTCTTGGCAAAGATGCTGGAGTGGTTTGCTGTTTCCTCCTCCACGACATTGTTTTACAGATGAGGAAACTGAGACAAACAGGGTTAAGTGTTACTCAGCTATTAACTGTCTTAGGGTGGATTTGAACTCAGTTCTTTCTTTCTCCAGGCCCTAATCCAGTACCCAATAGATATAGAAAATATAGTATATATATATATGCAAAGTATATGTGTGTCTCCACACACACACACACACACTCTTTTTGCTTCTCTTGTTCATTTGATTACAAGTTACCTAACCAAAAGACAAGTGCTACTATATATTTTTGGAGGGGGGAAGGCAATTAGGTTAAGTGACTTGCCCAAGGCCACACAGCTAGTTAATTGTCACATGTCTGAGACTGGGTTTGAACTCATGTCCTTCTGACTCTAGAGTTGGTGCTCTATTCACTGCACCACCTAGCTTCCCCTACATCATCTATTTTTGAAGGGCCACAAATAGCCAGGTTTGAAAACTCCGTCCTGAAGGCATCCTGTCCACCATAGAAATCTAGCTGAATTCTGCTTACTTAAGGAGATCAGTCAAAGTTTCTGTTTAGGGGAGTGTGAGCTATTATTGAATCTTTCTTGATGTATTCCATTATTTCTTCTCAGTTAATATAGTTTACGATGCAGGCCTTAGGCAAAACAGTGAAACATTCTTTCACCAAATAAATATATTAAGTGTCTATGCCAGGGTGGCCGGGCTGGAGAGGAGATACAAAGTTTAGATAATGAACATCCTGTCCTCCTGACGTTTACAAGTCTAGAAGAGAGATAATACACCAATGAAAAGAACTATAATATTGAATATTACATAAGTGCGTTAGTTGTCAAATCAGGGGTTATGGAATGTCACCAGAAGAAGGCTAATATTAATGGAGGGTATTGGAGAAGTCCTTGAGATAAGAGTTAAACAGGTGAAGAGGAGGTAGGGGGATATCTCAGCTATAGGGAATAGTTTAAGTAAAGGAATAATGGTGGGAAAGTGGAGAGGTCCAGGTTGATTTGAATGGAATGGTGTGTAGTGGAATAATAATAGTAATAATCAATGAATCAGTGCCTACTATGAGCCAGGCACTGTGCTAAGTGATGTGGATACAAAAAAAAAAAAAAGGCAAAAGATAGCCCCTGTCCTCAAGGAGCTTACAATCTAATGGGGGAGACAACATGAAAACAAATATTATTACATGCAAGGTAGATATAGGATAAATAGGAAATAATTAAAATAAAGCACTACAATTAATAGGGTTTGGGAAAGGTTTCCTATAGAAGGCAGGATTTTAGTTGCCCCCCCCTCCCAATGAATTTGAGTGGCTCTCTATTGCCTCCAGGAGCACATACAAAAGGCTGTTCGGCATTCAAAGCCTTTCATAACCTAGGCCCTCCAACCTTTCCAGTCTTCTTACACTGTATTCCCTGACATACTCTTTGTCCCAGTGACACTGGCCACCAGGCTGTTCCAGGAATAAGACACTCCATTTCTTAGCTCTGGACATTTTCTCTAGCTGTCCTCGAGGCATGGAATGCTCTCCTGCCTCTGCCCCTACTACTGACCTCCCAGGTTTGCTTTAAATCTCAACTAAAATGCCACCTTCTACTAGAATTTTTCCCGTCTAAATTACAGGGTTTCCCATCCTTTAATTATTTTCTGTTTATCCTGTATATAGTTGCTTCATATTCATTTGGTTGTATGTTGTCTCCCCCATTAGATTGTAAGCTCCTTGGGGGTAGGGACTGTCTTTTGCCTCTTTTTGTATTCCTAACACTTAGGACAGGGCCTGGCACATAGTAGGCACTTAATGAATGTCTACTGAATGATTTAAAAGAAGCCAGGAGTCAGTAGGCAGCACAGAGAAGGGAGAACATTCCAGGTATGGAGGACAGGAAGAGAAAATTCCAGGAGCCTAGAGATGGAATGTCTTGTTTGTCAAATAGCCAGGAGACCAGTATCAATGATCATGTCAGGAATAAGATGGAAGAACACTGGAAAGGTGGGCTCAAATGCCAAACAGAGCATTCTGTACTTGATCCTCAAGGTAACAAGGACATACTGGAGCTTATTGAGTAGGGGGTGGGGAGGTGACATGATCAGATCTGTGCTTTAGGAAAATCACTTAAGTACCAGAATGAAGGCTAGATTGGAGTGGGGAGAGACTTGAAGAGTCTGACCTACCAGCAAACTATTGCAATAATCCAGGTGTGAGGTAATGAGGGTCTATACTACAGCGGTAGGAGTGTCTGAGGAGAGAAGGGGGCATGTATGAGAATGTTGCAGAGGTGAATTCAATAAAGACATACTGAGTTTACAACTTCTAATGGACATCCAGTTTGAGATGTCTGAAAGGCATTTAGAAATGCAGGATTGGAGGAGAGCAGAGAGTTTGAGGCAGGATAGGTAAATTTGAGAAAAATCAGCATAGAGCTGATAATTAAATCCATATGAATTGATGATATCACCAAGTGAAATATAGAGAGAGAAGAGGTATCAGGACAGAATGTGAGGGACAACTACAGTTAGAGGGTGTGATCTGAAAGAGGATCCAGCAAAGGGGACAGAGAAGGAGCAGCCAGATAGGTAGGAGGAGAACCAGGAAAGAGGGGTGTTCTGAAAACCTACAAAGAAGAGAGTTTCAAAGAGGAGAGAGTGATTAATAGTGTCAAAGGCTTCAGTGAGAATGAGGATTGAGGAAATGTCATTGATTTGGAAACTAAGAGATGATTAGTAAGTTTGGAGAGAGTGATTTTGGATGAAATGTTAAAGTCCGAAGTCAGATAGTAAGGGGTTAAGAAGAGAGAGAGGAGAGAAAGTGAAGGCATCATTATAAAAGGCCTTTTCAAAGAGTTCTGTTCCTACCAGGGATGGGAAGATCAAGGGATCCCAATACAGTACTTAAAAATTAATAAGGTACCTTGTACTAGGTGCTAGGGACCCAAAGAACAAAAAAAAAGTCCCTGCCCCCAAGAAGCTTACATTCTACTAAGGGGATTTTGATAAATCTTCAGGTTGCTACCTTTTCTGGGAGTATTTCCATTTTATAGGCACAAAAAACTCTTCAACTCCAGGAAAGGTTCCTTCTGATGATTCATCAAAGCTCCTGGCTTCCTTAAGGATATGCTAACAGAACAGAAGCTCTAATTGCAGATCCTGCCAAGCTAGAAAGATTCACAAGTCCTCTGACTGACTGGATATCTGTCTGTTTTCAGAGAATCTAAGGGAGGAGAGGTTCATTGCTAGAAGGCTGGTCACCAGGAGATTTAGAACATTTGGGGCCACAGAAACTCCTAAAGCTATTCTCTCAAACATGAGAGTTGAGATCTGTTTTATCTGCACCAATGAAATTCTAGATCCTTGAAGCAAAACAGTAGTAAGTTTTAAGTCAAAGGAATAAATCCCTAATTGTGGGGCTTGGGGTATCTGCTAATAAATGAGTCAGGTACTATTTTGATCAAGGAACCTTCCTGTATTCCTAAAATCACTAGACAGGTACAACACAATCATCTGAATTATTACTCTTTACCAGATAGAGAGATTTGGGTCACAAAAAAGAAGGGACTGAGAAAAATCTACTGAGGTTATTAGTTCAAATCTTTAACTCACATCTGTTACCTGGAGATTAGATTTATCAAACAAAACCAAATTTCACAAGTAAGATCAACACACAGCAGCAGCATTACTAAACCATTTCTGAATGCTTTATTTAATTAACCAGGGCAGCATCACCAGAATAATTTCTGAAACAAATTACCTTAAATTACATTTGGTTTCAAAAACAATTACTGAATGATGCAATGGTGTTCTTCAAGAACAGATCTACCCAAAGATTTTATTTTCTGTCTTCCTGGTCCAAATCCAAAGACCTCAAATCTTTATTATCTAACAACTGCCTAGTGTCCCCTCTGAAATTGGCTGTGGGGGTCTTAGGCTGGGATGTGAAGAGTATGATCTATGTCACTATATTCAATAGTCTATGAGTATAACCAGTCACAATACGGGTAACATACAGACAACAAAGCAGCCCAATTATCCTTTTATTTAGTTGTGTTTTTTTCATGGTCCTATGGAAAGACAAGTTCCCTAATAAATTTCTATCTTTCTATTCCTGTGTTTCATTGATATTACTACCACCTTAAAGTCAAATTGAGTAATTCACCCTTTACCAAGCACCACAATTCTAGGAATTAAGGTCCCATTTGCCATGGAATAAGGAGGGTTGAGGCTCCCTATCACCATCTCATGGAAGTTATAACAAAGAGAGATACGTTTTATTAGCTTTTAGACTAAATCTCATAGTGCCTAGTGCTGGAAAGAATCTCAGCCATCATCTCATCCAACTGCTTCTTTTTAAAACAAAGAAACATCGAAGCCAACAACTTGCCAAAAATCGTGCGAGTGGTAGGTAGCAAAATCAGGATTCAGATTCAGGTGTTCTAATTCCCAAACTCATGTTCCTACCACTATTTCACACTACCTTCTTCAAAAGGAAGTCTCTGCATCATGGGAGCAGATGGCAGGTAAGATAGTGCTTTCCCCTAACACAGCTTATGTCCATTCATTACACATAGTCACTTTGGCTCTCTTTGGATATTACCATATGGGTTTCACCACCTCTTGTGAGGCTTTTCCCATAGAGGATGTTGTGATTTCTAAATAAGGCCTGGGTGGTTGGATTTGTATTGGATCTCCTACAATAATGGATGGGGCTAAAATGTTCAACCAAGCACAGTTTTTAAAATATCAAAGTTAGGAAAATTTTAAAGAAGATAAGGAGTCTATATTGTCCCAGTCCAAATTCAAAGGCCTCAAATTCTTTACTGTTTATTAAGGATTTGATTCTTATCAATTTATCAATAAAATCAAATCCCTAATTAATATGATGGCTTTACTTGCCCACTTTTTTTTTCCAGTTTTGAGTGGATAAGTCAGTTTGACTATTATAAATACCTAAATTAACTATAAAGAATATATGAACAGGGGTAGCTAGGTGGCACAGTGAATAGAGCACCAGCCCTGGAGTCAGGAGGACCTGAGTTCAAACCCAACCTCCGACACTTAATACTTACTAGCCATGTAACTTTGGGCAAGTCACTTAACCACAATTGCCCAGCCTTCCCCCCTCCCAAAAAAAAAAAAAGAATATATGAACAAAGACAGAGAAAGAACTGATAAATAGAAGTGTATAATAATTAGATATGTATTTGTATGTATACACACACATATATATTTGTATCTAATGGTAGATATCTCTAGGGTAGGGGGGAGAGGGAAAAGGAGGAGAGGGAAGGGAAAAAGGGAAAAAAATAAATTTGTATGGTTTTATTGTGTATTTAAAAGGAATAGCAAGTTGTGCATAGTAGATTTGCAGTTTTATGTGTAATCATCTTTTTTTATTGTACTATCTTATAAAAATGCTTGTTTTATTCCCTAAATTAAAAATAAATTTTTCTTAAAAGGGAGGCCAAAATGATTAAGGACTGGAGACCATGGTTATAGGAACTAGGAATATTTAGCATGGAGAAGAGAAGACTTACAAGGGTTATGCATGCTGTCTGCAAGTATTTGAATGAATGTCTTATGAAAGAGAATTGGACTTATTCTGCTTGGCCCCAAAAGGAAGAATTAAGATCAGTAGATGGAAATTGCAGATTAAACTCAATGTGAGAAAAAGCTTCCTAAAGAAAATAGGATGGGCTGTCTTGAAGGTTTTTACTTGACCAAGATGAGGCTGCTGAGTATATTGTAAAGGCTTCATGCAGGGGAGCTGGATCAGGTGACTGGTAAGGTCCTTTGTAATGTTATAATTCTGTGTATATAGGTATATTTAAAAAAATTTTTTTTTTGCTTTTTGGAGGGGGGAAGGCAGGGTAATTGGGGTTAAGTGACTTACCCAAGGTCACACAGCTAGTAAATGTTCAGTGTCTGAGTCTGGATTTGAACTCAGGTCCTCCTGACTCCAGGGTATAGGTGTGTGTGTGTGTGTGTGTGTGTGTGTATTTTTTTTTTTTTTGCTTTTTGGAGGGCAGTTGGGGTTAAGTGATTTGCCAAAAGTCACACAGCTAGTTTTTGTGTTAAGTGTCTGAGGCCAGATTTGAACTCAGGTTCTCCTGACTCCAGGGCCAGTGCTCTATTCACTGTGCCACCTAGCCACCCTAGGTATATTTTTAACTAATAATTTCCTTTTTCTTAAAATGTGGAGCTCATCCCTTTAAGGTCTTATAAAGGATACTTTTAAGTGTATCCCTAGGGAAGCTTAAATGTTGCCCTGAAGTTTATTATGATAATACTATATACTGATATCATTGTACCATCTTTTCTTTTTTTTTTTTTCTTGTGTGAAAGACTGCTTGGGTTTTTTTATTTCTTGTTTTTAAAATTTTTCATTGTGAACTTAGATAAACACCAAATAAAATGTACATTTCCATATAGAAAATACAAGAGATAAAAAGGATTGTACATGAAACTTCATGTCTCTCTTATGTACAGCTTGCTTTCTTTTTATATAATATGTTCATCCTGTAGCTTTCAAAGCTGTCCTTCTTATCTGTGCCTTTTTCTTGGCTTCCTTCTCCTCTTCTCTTCTCTGTGTTCGCAATGAACCTCTTTATTCTTTTCTTTTCTTTCTTTTTTTATTTGCTACCTTATCCCTACCCCCCTCATTTTCCCACCCACCTCCATGGGGGGGAGGGGCAGGAGGCTAGAGGGGAGGAGGAATGAAAAACAAAGTCCTTGTAACAAATGCGCATTATCAAGAAGAACAAATTCTCACATTGGCTGTGTTAGAGGCAGCTATAATCTTCTGTCTGCCTCCATTTCCTCAACTATAAAATAGGGATAATAATCGCACCTACCTCCCAGGGTTGTTACGAGGCTTAAAAGATATAATATATGTAAAGCACTTAGCACAGCACCTGGCACATAGTAGGAACTTAATAAGTTCCTTCTTTCCTTTCTATCTTTCCTTCCTCCCTCCCTTCTTTTCTTCCTTCCTTCCTCCCTTCTTTTCTTCCTTCTTTCCTTCCTTCCTTCCTTCCTCCTTTCTTTCCTCCCTTCTTTCCTTCCTCCCTTCCCTCCTTCTTTCTCTCCTTCTTTCTTTCCTCCCTTCCTCCCTTCTTCCTTCTTTCCCTCCTTTCTTTCCTCCCTCCCTTCTTTCCTTCCTTCTTTCCTCCTTTTTTCCTTCCTTCTTTCCTTCCTTCCTTCCTTCCTTCCTTCCTTCCTTCCTTCCTTCCTTCCTTTCCTCCCATGACTCTGAAGGCATCACTCCCCTACCAAAGGATTCCAATTCTTGATTCACTCAAATCCAAACACAGTCCTGGAGTAACCTAACCTCTAAAAGAGGAGATTCCACATTTTCTTCACTCTCTCTGATTCATTATGGCCCTATCCTGAAGCCCTGGGGGAAAATCACTTAAATAAAGCTTCAGTTTTCTCTAAGGATCCCTCCAAAAGATATTCACAGGATCCCTTCTAGAAAATCTATGAAGCTGCAGCTACCAGGTATAAGTTAGCTCTTTACTTCCTCCCCCACAAAAGGAATGCTTAAAACACAAAAGACTCCTAAACACACATTAAGGAGTATTTGAAACATGAAGCAGTAACTCTTATTTTGCTCTCTCAGGAGGCAGAGACACCCAGGAGACTTTGTAGGACTGCTGAATAAGCCTTTCACTTTTGCCTTGTATCTGCACCTTTTGAGTGACTGACTCAAGATGCCTACTTTCTGGCCAATGGGACATGGCTGCATGCCTCACCTTCACGTCAATGGTTGTCTTCTCCTCCAAGGAAACCAATTGCACAAAGAACCTCCTGCTGCCAATACTGCAACCTCTCTAAATGACTCCATTTCTCAAACTTATGAGGTGGCAACCAAGGCTGGAAACATCCATCACCTGTGCTCAGGGAAGGAAATGTAATGCAGAAGAGGGAGTCAGGGCCTGAGATCCACTCTCAGGCAAACATATACTTGTTGCCATCTTACAGGTAACCATCTTAGCCACTGCTGGGGACAGAGATGGGAGGGAGATCACCTTTCCTTTATTCCACTGGAAATAACCAAGGGACAGCTTTCTGAATCTCAAACCACACTTTCTTTCAAAAGAAAAAATGACAGCAGAAACCATTTCTTCTAAAACTTGCTGAATGGGGGGGGGGGGGCCTTAATGGTCATTTCCCTGTAGTACAGTTTCAACTCCTCTCCCCATAATAATGTAAGATGTGCATATTCCTATATAACGAATCTATCTATGTGGGTTTTCTAAACATATAGACAAGCAGCACACAGGGAAACATTGATAGATATCTATCTCTAGAAAATTTCTTACCCCTCTTATGTCTCTCTTTCCCCCTAAAAGTTGCTGGTCTAGGGGGTATAATGGGTTGAAAACAAAACTACTTTCCTATTCACTCTCGGAGGGGAGCAGGGTTATTCCAGATTGGACCCACAGGTTTAACTGCTTCCCACCAAACAATAGTTACACAGAAGATCATCCCAAATAATGAATAGCAAGTAAACCCACCTACCCAAGCAAATAGCACATAGAAATCAGAGAAGTTATATAGATTGTAATATACCAAAAAATACACTAAGTAAATGAGATTTCCCCAGGGTGAGGTATTTCAGTTCAAACCAAAAGAGAGAGGCCTCAGTTCTACCCAGGGGGAAATTCTCTGAAGTCTCTAGTTAGAGGATTTGATTTAAAAATTAGGGCCAATTCAGGAGCCAGCTTCCCCTACATGCCTACTTCTTTCAAAGCCTGTCTTTCTCTCTCCAGGTATCTAGAGTCAATCCCCAAAAGAGTCTGACTCCAGGATTAAAAATGTCTCTCCTGTCCAACTTCTTCCCTCATGCAAACCTACAGCATTGTGTCATCATTTTCTCCTCCAGTTAAAGTTTTATATAAAATGTTCCAGGATTGGTTAAAAAGAAAACTAGGTTACAAGAGGAACCAAGGAACTTTCGGTCATGCATATCTTTTGCCAAGGGCTGGAGCTTGGTCCCATCCCCAAGCATGATCCCTGGGATGGCACCCATCATGCCAAAGTAAAAGTCCAGGAGGACTTAAAAAAGGGATGTTGCGTCATCCCAAAACACAGATCCTTCAGAGGTGAGCCAGAGTGTGCAACTCACAGGAAGGAGCCAAGATCCATCCCCATCATGCTCCACAGGATGGCCTTGCAGGCCCAGGCCAGCAGATCGAAGGCTAAGGGGCACACTAGGTAGAGTGCTGGACTTGGAGTCAGGAAGACCTGAGTTTGAATCATGCCTCAGCTACTTTCCAGTTCTGTGACCCTGGAAAAATCACTTAACTTCTCTCAGCTTTAGTCTCCTCATCTGTAAAATGAGGATTAATAGAACCTACCTGCCAGGGTTGTCATGTAAAATGAGTCAACATATGTAAAAAGCTTTGGAAACATGAAAACACCATACAAATGCCGGTTCTCATCATTAAAGATAAATTTATTGTGCTATCAGTTCCCTGATGGTAGGCAACAAGGGAGAGGTTGGAATTTCTACAAATGCTAAGTTTGATGGATTTCCTTATTTTAGAAGTGGGAAAACTAAGGCCCATGGACATTAAGTGACTTGCCTGGGGTCAGCTGGGTAGTAAAGTCCTCTAACAGACCCAGAGTCCTTCCCACCACACCACAACTTTGTCAGATTTCTCAAGGTTGTAAGATGAGGGTAGGGAATTCTTAAAAAGAGCCACCAGGAGAGAAATTTCTTTGCTCCCACTGATTCTAGAAACCATCAGAAAATATTCTCTTTGCTACTAGTCTGGCACCGCAAGGGGTAGTGGAAAAGGCAACAATGTTGGTTCACATTCTGTTTGCTAAAATTTAAAATGCTAATAGTTGAATCAAAATGTTTGAATTTTATCCAACGACTTCTTTACGATATGAATACACAGTCTTTTGATTCTCCAGATGGAATAAGTCTATTTCAACACATACCCTAAAAATCCAGAGAGATTTGCCTATGGACTCCCATGCTTAGTGGAAGCTCTGATTAGGCAAAAGCAGGCAAGATGATTACCTGCTCACTGACCAGTATGGAGAAGTTATTGCACAGATGTGCACAATAGTCACTGATGAGATTTTACCATAGCTAGCCATAGTAAATCTCTAAGGATTACATCCCTAATGAATTTCATCTTATTAGTTTAGGATCATCCCCTGTGTTAGTTATCCCTCCTAGCTTTGGGTCATGTACACAAAGCTACGCATACCTTTATTCAAGTCATTGTTAAAAATTTTAAACAGCACAGGGCCAAGCACAGATTTCTGGACTATTACACTAGAGACACCCCGCCACATTGACATTGAAGAGTCAGTCAATATACATTTATTAAATGTTTACTAAGCACCTGGAAAAAACACTATCACTAACCTTAAAAGGAGACATCATGTATATAGATAGCCATGCAGACACAAAGTCTATAGAAGGTGATCTCAGCTGAAAGGCACTATTAGCAGGAAGGACCAGGAAAGGCCTTCTGCTTAAGGTGGGACACTTTAAGGTAGATGTAAGTAGAGAGATACTTGAGGCAGGGAGGCCAGTTAAAAGAGTATTGTAGGGGCAGCTAGGTGGTACAGATAATAGAGCACTGGCCCTGGAGTCAGGAGGACCTGGGTTCAGATCCGGTCTCAGACACTTAACACACAGAAAAAACATACTAGCTGTGTGACCTTGGGCAAGTCACTTAACCCCAATTGCCCTCTAAAAAGCAAAAAAAAAAAGTTATTGCAATAATGTAGGCAAGAAGTGATGAGGGTCCCTACTTGCCAATGGTTGTATGAGTGGAAAAAGGGAGACATATATGAGAGATGTTATAAAGGTAGAAATGACAAGATTTGACAACAAATTGGATGTGTGGGGTGAATGTGAGTCAAGGATTACACTGAGGTTGTAAGTTGGGTAACTGGGAAGAAGGTGGTAATAATAAAAAAAATAATAAGAAAGGAAGAAGAGGTTTTGGAGGAAAGATAATGAGTTCTTCTCTAGACATGTTAAGTTGGAGATGCCAATAGAACATTGAGTTCAAGATTCCCAAAAGGCAGTTGGTGAGGTGAGCCTATATAGCTCAAGAGAAAGATTAGAGCTGGGCCTAGGATTGGAGATCTGGAAGTCCTCTATAGAAAGGTGGTCATTGATGTCATGGGAACTGATGAGTTCACCAATTGTAGCGGCAAGCACCCCAGCGTCCCCAGGGTCCTTGCCAACACAGGTTCTTGGATCTGCTTTGATAAAGGAAAGCAACTCAAAATGGGTTAACAAGCTTACTTTAATCAGTCAAATATGTATCGTTTACCTAGTTCAGGGGAAAAAGGTCAGCACCCCGAACTTCAAAGTATACAGACAGAATTATCAAGACAGAGAAACAGATCAAGTAGACAGATTTCCAAACTGCCCAACCATTACATCCATACCAAATCAACATCTGTGTTTCAACATCTGGGTTTTTCAAAGCCAAGGGGGGGCTCTCAACAACGGCTTCCCAGAATTCAGATCAAATCACAGAACACTTCTCAAAGTGAGCCCCAAAACAAAGCTACACATCAGGGCTTATATAGCCTTCTCCTGGCTCACAGAATGTAACAACCTTATTGACTCACTGGCCAATCAAGAAGTATCTACTGAAAAACAAGCCTCCCACCCCAGGCTCCAGGTGCACTTTAGCCTAGGGGCAGGGAAGATCTTTAAAATTTATATTCCCATTACACCAATCAAGCTAGTCTAGAAGGAGAAGAGATGAGGGCCCAAGGCAGAGCCTTGAGAGACCTGTGATTCGTGGGCATAATCTGGATGAAGTTCCCAAAGGAAGAGAACCAGAGAAATCAGCATCACTAAAACCTAAAAGGTTTTTATCGCTTCCTCAAGGATGAGGTTGGGGGTGGGGTGAGAAAGAGAAGATGGATCTTTATTGGGAAAAAAAAAATGTCAGCCTAGAGGGGAGAGAGTATGCAGGAGAAGAGGGTGATCAAGAGTATCAGGGGTTGCAAAGAGGATAAGAAGAATGAAGAACTAGCCAAAAAGACTGAAGAGCAATCAGACAGATAGGAGAACCTGGAGAAGGTAACATTATGAAAACCTAGGAAGCAAATGGTATCCAGATATCCAGAATGAGCAGATGCTTGGTAGTGTTGAATGCTGCCAAAAGATCCAGAAAGATGAGGAATGAGAAAAGGCCATTAGATCTGATGGAGATCATTGGTAACTTTGAAGAGTCATTTCAGTTGAATGATGAGGTTTTAAGCAAGATTGCAGAGGGTTTAGAAGAGAGTGAGAGAAGAGGAAGTGGAGGTCTATTGTAGATGGCTTTCTCAAGGTGTACAGCTAAAAGGGGGGAAAGAGCAGATGAGGGTGGGGATGATAAGATTAAGTTAGGGTTCTGTAAGGATAAGGGGGGCGTGGGTGTGTTTGTGGGCAGCAGGAAAGGAACCAATAGGTAGAGACCGAAGCTTAGAGAAAGAGTGGAGATTAGAGAGGAGGAAATCAACTGGAGAAGGTGGGAAGAGGTGGCATCAAGTGTGTGTAGAAAAGTGTGTGTGGGGGTGGCTAGGTGGCACAGTGAATAGAACACCGGCCCTGGAGTCAGGAGGACCTGGGTTTGGATCTGGCCTCAGACACTTAACACAAAAAATAGTTGTGTGACCTTGGGCAAGTCTCTTAACCCCAATTGCCCTCCACACCAAAAAGAGCAAAAAGAAAAGTGTGTGTGTATGTGTGTGTTTGTAGAAAGGCTTGCCTTAGCAAGGAGAAGGACCACCACTTCATGTGAGACAAGAGAGAGGGAGGAGATAGTGAGGGAAGATGCATGAGCGATATCAGATGAGGAGGAGGGGAGAAGAGGGAGCTAGGCAAATGACCTCAATTTTCTTTCCAGTGAAATGTGAAGAAAGTCTCAGTTATAAGGTAGGAGGTATAATGGGAAGCTTGAGGAGGTAATAAAAGGTTGGAATAGCTGGAATGGTGAGTGGGATCTATTTTATTGACTAGCTGGGTGACCCTGGGCAAGTCACTTAACCTCTATCTGTCTCAGTTTCCTCAAACGTAAAATGAGGATAATAATAGCCCCTACCTCAAAGGGTTATTGTCAGGGTCCAATAAGAACATCTGTAAAGTGCTAGGCACCATGCTGGGCATATAAGGTGGATAAATCAAGGACACTATTGCCCACCCCACTCTGTTTCTCTGTCTAGTTCATAGATTGGGGAGGCTTAAAGGAGAACCTTGGGGTATCTCTCCCAATTTCCACGATCTTTCATGTATCACTAACACTGGCTTAGTAATCACATATGCCAGTTTTTTCAGTACCTGGTCCAGGTGACCTGAATCAGGGGAGGCAAAGTGCTCTCTATGTTTATCTTGACTATCAACTCCACATTAACTCATTTTTGTTATGTTTTTCCCAGTGTTTTCCTTTGCAGAAAAGGCAGAAACAAATTATGAATTGTGCAGCCTTCTCTCAGTTGTCAGTAATTAGCATCCCATCTATCCCAAGTAAAGCTTCTATTTCCTTCTTTGAATCTCTTTTTTTCCCCCTAATATGTGGCAGAGTTACTTACAACTTGGACATCCTGTCTCTTTTTGTAGTAATGCTGCAGTTTCCCTTGAAGTAAGCATCTCTGCTAGGCAGGCCACTAAGCTGTGCTCCCAGGTTCTGCTCATCTCTTTATTTGATAGCCATCTCTGTTCTCTGATTCAAGGGGTCATGTTCCTTGAAACTGCTCCCTTGGGTGACTATGGATCTATATCTGGACATATCCCTGCTCCTGGCTGAATGCATCATCTCCTGCCAGTCCAATAATACCACTGACATGGCCAATATGAGTGGAGAGGAGAGAAAGTCCTTTTTCCCCTTTGTTGCCTTCTGGAACAATCCAAGAAATTGGCCTGGGCTATTCCACCACTGAATTGCTTGTTTCTTTTATATATAGGTGCAAAGGATTGACTGCTACATCACAAGATGTTTCCTGGGTGGGGCCAATTTCCTTAATCCAATGCTTAAGGCCAATAATTCTTTCAAAATGATTCTAATTTATAACTAACAAATTCACACATTATTGCAAGATTGCTGGAAGATTCATTAATACCTACTAATACTTGATGATTACATTCTAGGTTCTCCATAACCATAACAACTGAAGAGGGTAGAAAAGCTCCCTTCCTTACACTGGACCATTGTTTAATAGATAAGAATGATAGATTCCTGGTCAGAGACGGCATACACCTAACAAAATCTGATCAAAATCTGATTTGCCATGTGACTTGCAAAACTAGTCAATTAAAGGAATCAAAAGGAATAGGGGAAGGGATCAGATAGTATATATATATATATATATATATATCCCCCAAGTTAGATACCATAGAGATAAGTTATGAAGAATGGCAGATGAGAAAGTTAGAAATTCACAGAAGACAAAAACTGGCTTCAAACCTCTATACACAAATGTCCAAATTTTAGGCAACAAATACAAACTAGAAGTCCTAATGAAATGAAGCAGATTAGATCTCAAACAACACTGAGATTTGGTGGAATAAAACCTAAGCCTGAGACATAGCTCTGGACAAGTATTCCTTATTCAGAAGAAACAGGATACATAAGAGGATGGCAGCATTGTACATTAAGAACATGTACTCAGTACCAAGACAAGCTCCAAATGGATGCATTGATAAAGGCTGACATCATCGACAAATTAGAGGAGTAAGGAAGAAATTGCCTGGGGAGGGAGGGAGGGAGAAAGGAAGGAAGGAAAGAAAAGGGGAAAGGAGGAAAGGAAGGAAGGAAGGAAGGAAGGAAGGAAGGAAGGAAGGAAGGAAGGAAGGAAGGAAGGAAGGAAGGAAGGAAGGGAGGGAGGATTTGTTAAACATCTACTATGTGCCAGATGCTATGCTGAGTGACTTACAAATATTATCTCATTCGATCCTAACAACTGTGGAAGGTAAATGCTACTAGGCAGGCAGGGATTAAGTAACTTGCCTAGGGTCACGTAGCTAGTAAGTGCCCAAGGCTGGATTTGAACTCAGATTTTCCTGACTCCTGGCCCACTGCTCTATCCATTTCTCCACCTAGTTTATAGGGTCAAATTTTGAAGAAGGGGGACAGTCCCAGTTCCTAAAAGATGAACAGGGACCCCACCCTCCCAGGTCAAGTGGTGTCCGGGTACATTGAAGATTCTGGGCTATGAGTGCTGTGTCCACAGCACCTGTCGTCTTTTTTTAGTAGTGTCAATCTCTCTTGCCTTTGATGGAGATGGAAAGTTGAGGCATGCAATTGGATGGGTAGCCCGTTGTGTTAGTCCATTGGAACATCTGTCCTGAACAGCAGACAATGAGTTTGGCTCCGAATTGAAAAGGAGAAAAAGAGATTATATTTGGGAAATTTAAATGATCCCAAACTGCTCTGGCACACAAAACCAGTCTTTTTGACACCAATATTCTTCCAATAATGGGATGGCTAGGTGGCACAGCAGGTAAAGCACTGGGCCTAGAGTCAGAAGACCTGAGTTCAAATCTAGCCTCAGACATTGACTTTGATTGGGTGATCCTGGGCAAGTCACATAACCTCTGTCTGTCTCAGTTTCCTCAAATGTAAAATGAGGATAATAGCACCTGCCTCATAGGGCTATCGTCAGGGTCAAATAAGATAACATTTGTAAAGTATACCATGACTAGTATATAATAGGTGCTTAATAGATGCTTTTTTCCCTAACTGCCTAAATGGCCCCAGAACAGCACAGATAATCCAGAGTTCTGGTGACTCAGAGGTCAAGGGAGAGATACATGGGGTGCATAAGTGGTCTGTAGTGTGTTACCAAATTTGAAATGAACAAAAACACCAAAGATCCCTCATTGCTTCCATAATGATAGTACACAGGATCCATTTTTTGACCTTCTACTTGGTATCTAGTGGCAGATTTCTGCCTAATAACCCTACATATTGACAGATCATTAGAATAAAGGAGTCAAATCCATACTGATCATTTTTTCTAATGTAGCAGGTATCTGCTACATCTCTACAGGAGGCAGAAGGTTCCCAAAAGGAAAACTGAAGCAGTGACCCATTGGAACAAGGACATGCCCTGAGTATGTACTTACAAGATAGATGAAGCTTCAACAGGAGGCTAGGAGAGAGATTGAGATTTTGTTCGCAGGTGTGATGGGGTTGCCCCTCCCCTCTGCCTTTGAAGAGCTATCAGACACACTGTGGTCAGACTGGTTTTGCCTAACTGCTTGGCTCACACAGCTCCTGGCTATTAAAGAACTTCATAAATGTTCTTGACTTGACCGATTGGCTGTCTGACTGGAGCTCTAACTGTCTGAGCCTCTTTCCCATGTGGGTGAGCCTCAAAGATTCTGAGATGGGAATGTCTTAGGTTGCTAATACCACAACCCAAGCCTCTACCTGCCAGGACTGGGAGAGAGCTGAGACCCAGACTTGAAGCAGAGATGCAAGTTGCCTTTGAAGACTGCAGGGATTCCTGTGGCCAGGGGAAATTCCAGTGATGGTGATTATCAGTTATGGCAGAGTGGGGAGGAATGATCAGGGGCAGGAATTTGGACCTTTTGCCCTGGACCAGCCTTGCTTCTTTTTCAAGTTGCGAGATTTATTGGGGTTTTAGGGTTAACACACTTTCACAGACCCTTCTTTTTATCTTCTATGACCTGAGGATGGTCCAGAGGAGATGAGAAAGGAGATGGTTGGGCTTCAGACATTAGCACCTAATGAATTGCTTTTTCCATTTTTTCCCCTTCTGTACAATAAACAGAGTGTCTTTTGCCCAGGTCTTATGAATGTGGGAGCTTGTAATTAAGAAAAGGAAAGCTCCAGATGTGAGCTGGGGGCTAACAAGTCATAGGTTGCTTGCTTTTTCCCCCTATTTTAATCATTCTGAGACATGTTTTATGACAATGCCCCCGGCTAAAATTCAGAACCCCAAAGTCAGGATTTTTTTAACTGCCCAGCAATTCCAAGGAGGAAGTGGAAGGAGAGGAATGAGGTGTAGTCTGAGTGTTCCTGAACTAAAAGCCCTCTAGTGACCAGTAAAACCATTATTAGTAGGGTTCTTTCACAGCAGGAAGCAGATCAACTCTTACAGGATCACTAACCTGTGTCTTTAGTATAGCATCACCTGGTGGTCAAATTGTATATTACATATCCTTGTTGCTTTATCAATAAAGTGGCATCCCGTGTTCCTGTGAGCTTAAGGGAAGCTACACATGAGTCAGTATGGGTTGGACTGCCTGCACCATTCCAGTGTCCTTCAAGTGTGGACAAGGAATACTCAGCAAGCTTGCACTTACACTGCCTATACTTATGTCATATGATAAATGAAATCAAAAGATGTAAAGAAGTCACAGCTGTGGTGGAGAGAGCACCGGCTCTGAAATCAGGAGGACCTGAGTTCAAATCTGACCTTGGACACTTGGCACTTACTAGCTGTGTGACCTTGGGCAAGTCACTTAACTCCAATTGCCTCACTGTCCTCGTTCCCCCCCCCCCAAAAAAAAAGAAGTCACAGCTGAGTGAAAATGGAGTTGTGAGAGCTGGTTTCATTGTGAGCTCAAAGGCAACAAGAAACATCATTTCATGGAACTTTTTGATATTTTACCTTTCAATACTCTCATAAGCAAAAAGGCCATAATGAAGAATATTATAGCTTATCTACTATTGTTTATTATTATTATTAAACATTTTTAGCAGATGATAAAGAAGAATTTTATGAGGAATGTGATGAAATCCTCCAAATTGGGTCTATGTATACTGTGTTAATCAATTACTTCAGTGCAAAGGTGAGCAAAGGGGAGGACACAGTTGTGAAACATAGTTATAATCAAGGGTGGGGAGCTTGGTTTCTACCTACATGTGTGACCTTGGACAAATCATTTAACTTCTCAGACCTCCTGTTTCCTCACCTGCTATGTGACAGGGTTGGATGAGATGATCTCCAGGGTTCTTTCCAGTTCTAAACATTATGATCCTATGAAAGAGACCTGCATACCATGAATACTTTCTTCAAGAAGGAAATCAGAAAAGGTTGGACATGGCAAGAGCCAAAAAACATTACAAAATATAAGAACGTCTACAACTTTAGAGATAGATGTGGACTAGAACAATGATTAATCTAGGGCACTCCCAGGTGAGGAAAGTCTATTAACCAATTCAGGTTGACACCTACTCTGCAGTTTATAGTTTTAGAGAGTTGTCCAGAGCACTGAAAGGTTAAGTGATTGACCCAAGGTCACACAGTCAGCATATAGAAATAGGAAGGACTGACCCAGATTTTCTTAGCTTCAAAGTTGACTCTCTATCCATTATACCACACTTCCCCTTAACACTATCCTTTAACAGAGAAAAACTGGCAGCAATCTAGAAAACTCATTGAAGGAGATTCAACCCAATTCAACTTTGCCAGTTTATGAGCACATGCTTGTCCTAAAAGTTTCCTTCATTTCACCAGCTGGGAATCAGATTTGTGGCTTCAGAACCTGAAAGCAGTTTACAAATTTTGCACCTCGTGATAGGTAGCTAAGCAAGCAGAGGTTATTATATTTCACGTGGAAATCATCAATCTATGAGAAGAAAGGTCTTTTAGGCAAGAATCGCAGGAAGGAAAAGAAAGTCACATTTGGCTTCTGTAAGTCCAATGTATTCCTAAAGGATATTTGTTTACAAGGTTTTAGTTCTCATTACATAAAGTCCACAGTTCAGGCCCTTTCCTCAAGTGTTGCAATCTTTTCTTGGAATTCTAAACCTTACACCATTTTCTATATAGATTTGCAGGTCCCTGAACTCAGAGTCTAAGAGGTTCTGAGTGGGAGGGTGAAAGAAGGAAGAAAGCTCAGGAGATAAATTGCAGTGTATTTGATAAGTATATACTGGGGGCATGAATCTTCAACACTGTGTCAGGGTTTCCTCTTTACTTCCCTTCCCTTCATTATGCATCACTTGTACCTGCTCAGTAGTCGTCTAAAATTTAGCCTTTGTGTCAGTCTTCTTGACATGAAGGGCTAGTAACCCTTTGAGGGGGTGCATCTTATAAGTCACTCTGGTTCGTTCACTCCTACCTAGTTGAACTCTGCAAACTCATTACCTTGTACTCCCCCCGAAAGTTGCCATCAGTTCATTCATCTTAGAAATCTTGCTTGTCTGCCCCACCTAAGAACATCAGGATATAGTACTTTGCCACAGAGAGAAGTTACCCTTACAAGCACTCAGAGTCACAAGGTATCAGACATGAAATAATCTAAAGGACTTCTGCTCAGACTCAAGGGTGCAAGCTCCTCTCTAATAGAGTGCATCTACCTTCCCCCAAGCACTTTTATAGCTCTCTTGATCAGAGTACTGTCTTGGATGGGCCCCCACCAAGGAAAAGGAACTTAGGGTTTCCTAGAGATTCATGTAACTCATCACTTTTCTGTGAACTTCCACCAAAGTCCCATTGAGTCCCCTTGGATTATAGTACTAAGGGAAAGAATTTGGAGTTTTCCAGGGACTTCAGCAACCAAGATCCTTCAGGTTGGTCCTGAAAGACCTGAAGACTCCACACAATTGCAGTGCCATCCTGGATGAGGTCCTGGTTTGTTCTTCCACACTGGGGGCTTGTGTCTTATTGCTCTTTGAATGGTGCCTCCTCCTTTCCTCTACTCCCTTGTTTCTGTTTCATTCTCCTCTGATCTGACTCCCCAGAGATTTGTGCCCATCTTGTTCTCTCAATGGTACTGCCTTGGCTTGCTGACACACCAGCTATAGTTACTCCATTCCTCTAGTGCTCTGGCTCCCTTCAGTTCTTATAGTAGGTTCTCTTTTCACTAATGCTCTCTAGAAGTTCTAAGAGCTCTTACTCCTCCTGAGGAGATGGTACCAATTTCCAAGCATTTTAACTAAGGAGAAAGGACCAAAAATTGAACAATTCTTTAATATCCATGGCCACAGTACCATCTGGCTCTTGAAGACTTTATGTTCCTTCACTTGAATTCCTCAGCTCTGCCTTCTCCACTAAAAGTCTCCTAGAGACAGCTGAGTGGTACAATGGCTAAAACAATCAGAATCAGGAATCAGGAAAACCTGCCTTCAAGTCCTGCTTCAAATATTTACTAACTGAATAATGCCACACAAGTCACTTCATCTCTCTCAGCCTCAGTTTCCTCATCTGAAAAACTAGAGGGCTCCCTTCAGCTCTCAATCTGTGATCTTATGGTCATTAGGAAGCTTTGAGTTTTTCTGCTCCATTGTATATTCTTGTCAGAGTAGGGTGAGAATCCCCACATTTTCCTTCTCCCCAGTTCCCAGGAAAGTTGCTTCACACGTAATCAGCATCTCCCCCAAAGTCTTGGAACTCCTCAGGGTCTCCTCCCTCCATCTTCCTCTGCAGCATCTGTGTCATGAAATTAGTCCATAGCTTCCTTGAATGTAAAGGGGATGTGTTCTTTTTGGGGAACTACATTCCACAGAACCCCTTGTGGGATTCCACAGCATGAAGAAGTCACAAGATACTAGGTGATCATCATTTCTAGGTAGGAAGTTTAAAATCAGTTTGTGAGGAATTCTCACAAGAAGGCTAATGAGTAAGAGGTGACTTGGAGAAGAAAATATGAAAGAGAAAGAGAAGAAGGAATGGACGAGGATTGAATCAATCTTGTGCCAGTACCAGCTGCATGGGACATTTCTCCCATCAGCATCTAAGCTCATGCTTATGCCAGTATTTCCAGAAGAGACAGCAGAAGGGGTTAATAAAGTCTTAGTATTTTTATGGTGAGAAGTGCCCCCAGATTTTGGTATTACTGTATTAAGACACAGATCCTTTCAGGCATATAGTCTTCAGTGCCCTGATAGGCATATGTCTTCACACCCATTCATTTCCATCCCATAAATTTTAGTGCTGGTCTGAAAAGCAACTCTGGGAGTGGGAACTTACAGCCTTCAGTTTTCAGAGAAAGGTTCTTAACCTGGGACGTTTGTACACAATTGGGTTGTTTTGTTTTAACATTTTGATATCTATATTTCAATACAAGTTCCTTTGTAATCCTATGTATTTTATATTATGCATTTTAAAACATTCTTCTGAGAAAGGACCCATAAGATTCAGCAGACTTCCAAATGGTGGCAGGGAAGGCAGGGGAGAGGGTCCATGACACAAAATGAGAATCCCTGTCTTAGAGGCTTAGGAGGTTGCAATTTAAAGAACTGGGTGGTGGATGTGCTTGCTCCTTGATTACACCCTTCATTATTTACCTTGTGCTCTATTTTAAGTAAATATCCTGTACTCTATGGTCCCTTGTGCTTCGTTCTGGCTTGGTCTGGGAAGATTCAGTGCAAAGTAAAGGCTCCTTCATCACAGATTGAGATTGGTGATTATTCCTTAATTACCATGAATCTAGGTAGGAGCAAGGTCAGTGGATCAAATGCTAGACCTGAACTCAGGAAGACCTAAATTCAATCCCACCTCAGATACTTAGCTGTGTGCCTCTGGGCAAGTCACTCAACCTCTGCCTATCTTGGCTTCCTTATCTGTAAAATGGAAATAATAGCATCTAACTCCCAGGATTATTGTGAGGATATAATGAGATAATATTTGTGGTGTTTTGCAGACTTTGGATATAAATGTTCACTATGATGATGGTGATGGAGAAGGAGAAGGAGGAGGAAGGGGAGGAGAAAGGGGAGGAGGAGGAGGAAGAGGAGGAGGAGGAAGAAGAAGAAAAAGAAGAAGAATTGGGAGCTTTTCACATATAGTATCACATCAGTAGTAAGAGGCCTGTGTTTTCATTCAAGTGGGTAATATTAACTTTATTTGGGTGATATAGTGTTTTACCTTAGAGCCTTTAAAGGAAATTAAATATTTTACCTTAAAACCTTTCAAGGTAAAACACTATATCTCATGCAATTCTGTGCCACAATTTTTAAATGAATCTCACTTTCTGTGAGGCACATAGTTGTCTTCTCATTGTAACAACTGAGAGCCTAGTCCTTAGAGTATGTGAAATACTGGTTCCAATCCACGTGGAAGCTTAATGAACCTACTTTCAGGCATGTGTCATGAAAGGGCTCTTCCTTGACATTCCTAGCACAAGAAAGTATTTTCTATTTCCTGACCACTTACTACATGGTGATTTTTTTAAAGCATCCTTTAATTGACTATTGGGTCAGATTGAATGTGCCTACAAAAGGTCCAGGTCTCCATCTCTTCTTTGATGGCTTTTAAAGATGAAGGATTGCTGCAGACTTCTAGGTGGGGGGAGAGGCAGTGGCTTGTCTGCCTTTTCTCCCCATCCAGCCACCACATTTCTAAGAATGCATGGTGACACTATTCCAATTGTGTTTCTTCTTTCTTGATCTTAGGTGAATGAAAATGTAAGTAGCCAGGTAACAGGTGAGACCAGGAGATCAATCAAAGATACCATAACCAGTGTCCCAGAGCCAGTGGAGGCAGTAGCCAAGTGTGATGAGAAAACCATATAGCAGCCCTGAGGAACAGCACCAAGTCAGGCCTTCTGAACAAGCAAGCAACTCATCCATTAGTTATACCAAATCCAAAAGTGAATTTGGTGGGGACTCTATGAAGGGAGTAAAGAACTCTCACAGCAGGAAGTACCTGCATCCCCACCCAGGTCGGAGAAATGTTTCATGGAAGCCAAGTTTGAACCCATCTTCCCCAGGGACTGGTTGGATATGTAGAAAGAATGGGGCACCTCCCCATTCAGAGGGATGTTTTTGTTCTTTGGTCCTTACTATAATACTTCCTTAATAACTTTCCCTTTGTAAAAGCTAATTGATCTTACCTGGGTAATTGATATTGAGGAGATGCTAATTGGCTAATAGATATTGGGTAGATAGTGAGTCATAATATTGGAATCCCCAACCCCTTCAAGTTTACTCCTAGAACCCTAAGGGAAAGGATAACCCTGGAAAGAACCTAATCTGCCAGGGTGAGAGGAGGCTGGGAGAATGAGTTCAGAGTGGGTGGGCACTATGCCATTAATAAGTTAAGGAAGCTAAATCTGGCCTCAGACACAACACAAAACTAGCCATGCAACCTTGGGCAAGTCACTTAACCCCAATTGCCCTACCTCCCCCCTCCAAAAAAGCAAAAAAAACAAAATAAGTAGGGAAGCTGAACCATAGGGGAGCTAAGGGGCCTACCCTAAATCACATAGTAATAGGAGAGTAAAAACTAGAATTCTAAATCCCCGGTTCCCAACCTAGCCATCTTTACATTATAGCTAAGTCCCAATTAGTGCAAATAATGAATCCCCTGAAGTGGTTGCACGCATTTGAATTCATGTTATTAGAATTTATAATTACATAAAACATGGGCATTGGTTCCAGCCCAATGGAAATATGCAGTGTGAATTCAAATAATGCAACCACTTTGGAGGCAGTCATTGTTCACACTAATCAGGACCTAGCTCTATTAGACTATACTGATTCCAGATAATTATGAATAAAGATACAAGTCAGTCCTAGGACACAAGTTTGTTTTTTTTTATCCTTCTTTAACACATGCTCTCTTATCTATCTCTATTCCATGTCCTTCTCCTTTAAAACTCAATCCACAATTATTCTCAGCCCCCTACCTCCAGAAAGGTTTTCCTCTTTAGTTTCATGTGATTTTGATCACATCCTATGTTCCTATATACTACTGTTTATAGTATTCAATAAAAGATCATTAACACAGAGCTCACTAATTGGCCCCTAAATAGTACAGAGGATAAAGTGCTAAGCCTGGAGTCAGGAAGACCTAAGTCCAAAACTAGCCTCAGACATTTATTGAACTGTGACCTTGGGTAAGTCACTTACCCTCTGCCTCAGTTACCTCTACTATAAAATGGGAAATAATAATAGCACCTACCTCCTGGGATTGTTGTAAGGATCCAATGACATATTTGCTTAGCATAGTGTTTGGCACATAGTAGACACAATATAAATGCTAGCTATCATTATTATTAATTTAGAATTTGTCATAATCCAAACTAGAGTAGATTTGGCTAAATAAGAAAAGGCCTCTCTGATAAGCAAATGAATTTGGTGAACAAAGGTTGGAAGGGGATATTTAGCATATTTGAAAGTATGATTAGCAAATACTCTAAAAAGATTGTCTTTCATGTAAAAATGTAATATGGTAGCTACAAATTATTCTTATCTAAGTAGCTTCCTGAAGGCCCTATGTTGGGCAATACAATATTCTATTATTCCAATTCTAGTTGCCATATGGATTACATTTCTTTTCAAAATATATTACTCAGGCTTTTCACTATTCATTCTATCACCTATCAATCCCTCCCCCTCCATAGTCCAAATTAGTGAGATTTTACTGTGTTAATTTGAGCTCATTTGTAATTTTATTTAGCTTTATCTTTCGGAGTCTCTTTTTCTATATTTTGACTCCCTAACTAAACAAAAATATTCCGAGGACAGGGGCTGATCACCCTTTTTTTCTTTTTATTTTTTTTGTATCTCTCTCCTGCAGAAAATATAAATATGGGACTCTGCAAACAAAAGCATCGAAAACAGGGTACTTCCTGACTGCTGACTAGCCTAGGGGCAAAGCAATGGGATGGCCGGTGTTTTGGGAGCTCCGCCTCACTCCTGGTTGGACAGGTGTGCACCTCACCACACCAGCTCACCCCACCTGGAAGACAGCCTCTCCTCTCCTGACTAGGGGCTCTCTCAGCTGGAGGGGAGACTAATGGCTGCGAGCAGAGATGAAGAAGCTGGCATTGGCCCCACAAAGGATAAAAGGAGGGCAGCAGCCAGCAGCAACATGTCACCTTCCGCTGCCAAAAATTTCATTTAGAAAAGAACTGGGCAGGCGAAGTCAGCAGCTGTGCTGGTGACAGTGGCTCTGTTACGGGCTCATCAGCACAGCCTACCCTCTGATTAAACAGCAGGCTAGGTGTGTGGGAAGGTAGCAGAGGGACCTTGCAGACGGGCAGACAAAAGAGTAGGTGGCACCTGAACGGGCCAGACCTCTCTTTCCTGTTCTTCTTTGGCTGCTCTGAGGGTGGCCAACAGCCTAACCCCCAGCGCCCACCTGCTATGAGCCTCCCTTCTCCCTCCCTCCCCCCGGAGATGCAGGTACAAAAAGAAGGGGGGAATGTGTCAGTACAATTATGGCTGAATCAAGCTCTCCCCGCCTTTCCCCAAGCAGGCCAAATTGATTTTCTCATCTAGTTCATTCTTGTCTTCCTGGCCCCTGGTTAGGGGCTACACAGGAGAATCAGATGAATCCAGCTTTCCTCCCCAGGACCACCCAGAAAAGGGAAAAAGAGTATTCAAAAAAGAAATGGACAGGCAAAGGAGAAGAGAGAAACAACAAAAGGAAGTAGAAAAGTGGAAAATACTTTCATTTGAAGGTACAGAAGAAACCTGTGCCCACATTTTCCAAACCAAGATCCCCAAGACTAGCTCCCTGCCCTTGGCCCATGCCCATGGCCCCATTGGCTCCTCTCTCAGCACAGGCCTGTAAGGGGCTTTGGTAGGGGGCTTAGTATTAATCCCCCTCTGTTTTGAGGGTGACTTGAACTGGAACTTTGGAACTGTTTGTTGACCCAGCTCCCCTTCCCCTCCTGTCCCCTCCCCCGCAGCCAGCTGGACCCAAAGGAGTTAATAATAGCTTTTCCCAGCAGGTCCTTTCTTGGTCACAGGAGGCTAAAGCACTTAAAAGACACTTGGCCTCAGCACTTTCAGATTCAGAGCTTTGTAAAGCCTCTGAGCAGGGGACGGGTGGGAGGAGGCCGAAGAGCTAGCTGGCAAGATGCTAGAGTGGCGGGGAAAGTGCTTCCAAGGCAAAAAGGCCTGAGAACCAGTTCTCGTGGTTTCAGCGTATCCATTGGTCTGGCAGATTGGAGAAATTCCAGTCCATTCCTGTCTCCTCTAGGGAAAAGGCCAGAGAAACAGAGAAGGGTTTTCTATGCTTCCAAAACAAAACAAAAAATCCTGAAAACAGGGCTCCAAAGAAGCCTCTCTGAATCCTATTCAGCCAGAAAGCAGCCCCTCAAGTTCCTGGGCAAAGGAAGCGTTTCTCTGATTGAAAGGTAGTTTGAGTATGATTGTGTTCCTTGAATGTGTCTCCCATGATTGGCCCAGGAAGTGGGCAGGCAGTGAGGACTTGTGGGAGAAACAGGTACCCTAATATTCTGAGCTTCCATCTCTTATGCATGTCATCAAGAGCTATCGATAAATTTGTGTGGATTTGTCCCAGAAAGAAGATGGCACTCCTCTCCGCTCTGCACATTAGAAGCAAACCACTCCTAGGCTCTCCATCCTGGAATCAGATCCAAAGTAGCAGCTTAATGTCATCAAAATCAGATTCCTAGGTTTCTAGTCTAGTTCTGCTACTTACCACATGTATGACCTCAGGTCTCAGTTTCCCCATCTGTAAAATGAAGGGTTTCAAGGGTCCTTTTGACTCTCAATCCTGTGCTCTGACCAGGACCCTTCCTCTTTTTTCTCATAAACCTCCACATCTCCCTCAGAAAACAATCTTCTTGGAAAGAGAAGGGAGATGGAGGAGGGAAGAAATTAGTGTGCAATCAGGAAGGTTACTTTGGCAACAGTGTAGGGATGAATTGGACAGGGGTGGGGTAGGGAGAAGGGGGAAGGAAGGAGAGATGGAGGAAGGGAGAGGGGGAGGGGAGGAGGGAGAAGGAGAGAAAGGGAAGGAAGAGGAGAGAGAAGGGGAGGGAGGGAGGGAGGGAGAGAGAGAGAGAGAGGGGAGGAAGAGAAGAGGGGCAGAAAGAGAGGGAGGAACCAGCTAGGAAGCTATTCCAAAAATCCAGGCTAGAGATGATGAGGGCCCAAACTGGAGAGATGGTAATGGAAGTGGAAAGGAAGGGAGAGATGCTAGGGGCATCTTGTAGACAGAAACAATGGAACTTAGCTATTGCTTGGAAGCAGGAAGTGAGAGAAAGGTAAGCACCGAAAATAGTTCCAAATTTTTGAGACTGAATGACTGGCAGAATCATAATGCCATCAACAGAAACTGGGAGGGGGGAGATGTTTAGAGGGAATATAATACTCATTGGGGTATATTATGTTTAAGGTCAACAGGCCACTGGAGGGGAGGTGTCCAGCAGGCAGTTGGCAATGTGGAGTCAGACCTAGAGGGAGCAGATGGGGCTAGAGATGCATAGATTTAGGAATCATTTGCATAGAAAGGATAACTGAAGTCATGGGAATAGATGAAATTGTCAAAGGATAAAACATAGTGAGAGAAGAAGGCAGAACCATAACAGATAATCATACTTAGGCAGAGGGAATTGAAAGAGAAGCCAGTGAAGGGGGATGAGGGTGGAGAAGGACAAAGAAGTAAGAAGATAAACTGGGAGAGCCATAGCATGGAGAAAGAACCAGGAAGGCGTTTAAAAAAAAAAACTACAGAAAAACCAAGGAAGTGACCTTCAAAACGTGACAATCGGATTCAGCAACTTGGAGGTCACTGGTGACCTTACAGAGAGTGATTCCAGTAGTTACTTTTAATTTATCCTGCTTGTCAATTCCAGCATAATATTTCTTCAGTATAGATCTGACCATGACACTCTTTGGCTCACAAAAGTCCATGGCTCCCTATTGGCTACTGAGAACTGTTCAGATTCCTCTGGCTGGCACTTAAGGACCACTACAATCTGATGTCACTCTACTATTTCTGCCTTATCTCATATTACTGCCCTCTAGTCACTCAGTGCTTCAGCCAAACTGGACAACTCTGTCTCCCAAATATGCACTATATCTGAACAACTCAAGGATGTTAACTCGCAGAATCCATTACCTCTATCTGTGCTTCTCTCCCTACCCCCTTCATCTGTCAAATTTCTACCTGTCTTTTAAAGACCAGTTGATATACCTGCTCCTCTAAGAAGTCTTTCTTAATCTTCTTGGTCAGTAAATACCTTCCCTTCAGACCTCACATAATCAGAGGAATGAATACAAGCTTGTGCAGTTAGATGGTCAACAAGCACCTACTATGTGTGACAGACAGACAGACACACACATACACAGACACACATGGCAACAATAATAAAATCTCTCAGGGAGCTCACAGTCTGATGGAAGAGACAACACACATGCAATTATGTACAAATGAGATATATACAGGAAACTTAGGAATAATCTCAGAGAACACACTAAGGTTCAGGAAGACTGAGAAAGACTTCTTGCAGGAGCCTTGAAGAAAGCCAGGGAATCCAAGAGGTGGAGATGAGGCAAAAGAGAGTTCCAGTTTCATTCTGTTTATTCTTCCTTGTGGTTCTTCCCATTAATTCTAATTCTCCTTTACATCATGACTAATGTAAAAATATGTTTAATATGAATATGTAAGTAGAGCCTATATCAGACTGCATGCTGTCTTGGGGAGAGGGGAGGAGAAGGAGGGGAAGAAAATTTAAGACTCAAGATCTTGTGGAGGTGAATGTGGAAAATTAAAAATAGATTAATTATCTATTGAGAGAGGAGAGAGAGAGAGAGAGAGAATTAATTAGTTCTAGGCATGGGGACCATCCAGTGAAAAGTCCAAAGCTGGAAGATGAAGGAGCAGCAAGGAGGCCAAAGTCACTGGATCCCAGGCTATGTGGAGGGGAGTATGGTATAACTAGACTGAAAAAATAGGAAGAGACCAAATTAAAAGGGCTCTAAAAGCCAAACGGAGGATTTTATATTTGATCACTGGAGCTTATTGAGTAGAAGAAGTGATGTGGTCAGCCCTGCATTTTAGGAAGTTTCCATTTGACAGCTGAGTGGAGAATGGATTGGAGTGGAGAATAATTTAAAGCACAGAGACCACCCAGCAGGCTATTGCAGTAATACAGACCGGATGGTGAGGACCTGAACCAGGAAGGTTGCAGTGTCAGAGGACTGAGATTTTCTATATGAGAGATTTTCCAAAGGGAGAAATGACAAGACCTGACAACTGATTGGATTTGGGGGGTGGGATGGGGAGAGGATGGGAGAGAGAAGCATTGAGGCTCACCCCCAGATTATGAGCCTAGATAACTGGAAGAATGATGATGCCTTTGACATCATACAAAAGTTAGGAAGAGAGGAATATTTTGGGGAAAGATAACATGTTCTGTTTTGACATATTGAGTACAAGATGTCTTTGAGACATCCAGTTCAAGATGGCCAAGGGGCAGGGGCAGCAGTGAATAGAGCACTGGCTCTGGAATCAGGAGGATCTGAGTTCAAATTCGGCTTCAGACACTTGACACTTACTAGATGTGTGACATTGGTCAAGTCACTTAACCCCAATTGCCTGGCCTTCCTCCCTCCAAAAAAAAAAAAAAGATGGCCAAGGGGCAATTGTAGATGTGAATCTGGAGGTCAGTAGAGAGTCTAGGGTTAAAGAAATAGATTTGAGAATCATCAGCATAGATATGATCACTGAATCCATGGGGGCTAATGAGATCACCTGAGAAAAATAATATGAAGGGAGAAGAGAAGATGGCCCAGGACAGAGCCCTGGGAGACACCTATGGTTAGCAGGCACTTCCTGGGTGAAGGACCACCAAAGGAGTCTGAGAAGGAGGACTCCAACAAGTAAAAGGAGAACCAGGAGAGAACAGTGTAGACCCAGAGAGAAGAGGATGATTGACAGTGTCAAAGGCTGCTGAGAGGTCAAGAAGGGTGAAGACTTAGACAAGATTAGATACCCTTCAGAATGGGCAATTAAGAGAAGAGGGAGGGAAGGAACAAGCATTTATTAAGTCCCTACAATATTACCAGTGTTAAGCACTTTACACATATCTCATTTGATCCTCACAATAACCCTCTTATGCTCTCCATTTTACAGCTGAGGAAACTGAGGCATACCAAGGTTAAGTGACTTGCCCAGCATCACACAACTATAAAAATTTGAATTCAGATCTTCCAAACTTCAAGTCCAGTGATCTATCCACTGTGCCTTGTTGCCTCCAATTAAGAGATCATTGGTAACTTTAGAGAGGGTATATTCTAATGTCTCCAAAAAATTACTTTGTTTCTGATTTTTAAGTTTATATTTTAATAACAAGTTTAGTTGATAATTTAAGTTTAGTTAAGTTTTAATTTCATTTAATGAACCATGTCCTTTTAAAATCCCATCCTTTATGATAATGAATCGAATTAATGTTTGCAAAGCATTCTACATATTTTCAATCATTTCATTCATGACATAGTACTTAATAAATGTTCTTTTCAAAAAAAAAACAAAATTATCTGGGCACATATCCTAACAAAATAAAGTTGTATATGATTATACACATCATACCTTAAAAAACCTCTAATGCACTTCATGTATAGTAGGATGCTTTATAGTATAACCCAAGATCACATGCCATAGCTCTGTGCTGCCATAAACAGAGTTCAATATGAGAAGCATCATCCATATTTCATTGGCTCCCCAACTAGGGTTTCCCTTTAGGAACAGCAGACAGAAATATGACTTATGTTTAAGTCTACACACACATACACACACACACACACACAGCCCTCAATTCACACGCAAGCACTCAAGCTCACAAAACATAAAATATAGGACAGATTTCACTTAACCCTACCATAAAAGCAAAGTACTAATAGTTGAGGCCATAAATAGTCAAGACAACTCTTCTCTCTCTGATGAGCCTCTATCTCCCCAGAGACCTATATAGTCCTCCAATCTTATAATACTACCCTAAGTAGCCCCATACACAAGGGGAAAAGAACTCATGATTAGGTTGGGATTAGGGTAATTATCCTTCAGATTTATAGTAGTACTCTGGATTTGATCCCCCATCCCAAGTATGGAAAGAATTCAGGGCTCCAGAAAGAATTAACATCCCTCAATTCAATTCATTTTAATTCTAAGAGATGGTCGTGGAGGAGGGGAAGAAGGAAAAAATGGCCTGAGGATCTCACTTCCAACAAGGAAGTTTTTTTTTTTTCAAAAATAATAATAATAACAATAACAACAACAATAATAAGGTCTGCAATTTATACAATACCTGTATAAAGTATCTAGTTTTTGTATTGTCATCATGTGCAAGGTATTATCATCTATGTTCCAAGAAGGTGAAGAGACTCTCCACTCTCTGGTTATCAGGGAGAATGAAGTGTTCCATTAAGAAAATAAACAAATATGGGCTGCAATGTGAAAACAAAGAAGAAGGACTTAAAGAAGGAGAGAAATCCTGATTTAAGTCAGGAGGGTGGAGAGTGGAAGAAAGTATCATGAAGGAAAAACAGAAGGCCCACTGAAATTGAAACTAAGTTAGAGCTATGAGATTCTTGCCAATAAGAAATTATCTGGCCCCACTGAGGAAGAGGAACTGCCTGACTTCCAAGGAATAACTCACTGAGCCACAGATTCCATCAAGGAAGATCAGAGGAAGAAGAGAGAAGGGGTGAAGGTTGTTGACTTCCTGCTAAGGGAAAACAAGGAAACCTATTTGTTGATCTGATAACAATAACAATAGAGTCTATTTTTATACCTACCTACTGCTGGAGATTCATTTGGGCACAAATGGTACAGTCAAGAGATATCAGATTCAAGAGATGAAGAAGCAGAAGGCAGATCTGGGAAGTGACTGGCTAGTTTAAAAGATGCCTTCAGAGAATGGGGTTTGTATCCCTGGACCAGGATTTTTAGCATAGGAATTAAAAATTCCTGGCTGGAACTGGACCACACCCTAAAACTAGGGCCGATAAGAATGTATGGGCTTGGAATCTTGCAAATCTAATCAAAAGAGCTTTATACTGAAAAGTTAGGGGGAGGGAATAGATTACCTATCTCTACCAAGTTATACTCCATTGACAAGAGCTAGAATGTAGTTAGAAAAGTCATAACAAAGACTTGGAAAAATCCACAGGAGACAAAATACAAGAAAGAAGTCAGCAATAAAAACCATGGTGTAGGATATCTATACACAAAAGCATAAAATATAGGTAACAACTGAAATGATGTTGATGGAAGAAAAAAAATTTGACCTCACAGGTATTACTGAGATTAGACAGGATGAACCCAAGGGCTGAAATGTAACTCTGAAAGATCATGCCTTATTCAAAAGATGGATAGGATAGGATAGGATAGGATAGGATAGGATAGGATAGGATAGGATAGGATAGGA
>NW_027185755.1:3071845-3092863 GCF_028583685.1 Petaurus breviceps papuanus | reverse complement strand
GATAGGATAGGATAGGATAGGATAGGATAGGATAGGATAGGATAGGACAGGACAGGACAGGGTAGGGTGGGACGGGACAGGATGGGATGGGATGGGATAGGGTGGGATAGGCTAGGGTGGGAAAGGGTAGGATAGGATAGGTAAAGGAGGGAGGGACAGATATACTGTACATTAAGAAGATACTTTCATGTCAGGAACTCCAGGAAATGGAGGGGGGAAGCATGTAGAAGGCTTCTGGATAAAGATCAATGGAGGAAAGATCAGAAGTAGCATTGTCATCAGAGGACAGAAAGATGAAGAATTTGGGAAACACATCATAAGCTTCACATGGATGAATGGTCTAGTAGTATTGAGGGATTTCAATTAGCTGGAGTATTCTCTTTGCCGAAAGCAGAGCAGCTAACAATTTCTTAATTTACCTTGATGATTATTTCATACATCAAAAGGTAGAGGAACAAGCAAGAGGAATTGCTATTCTGGATCTAATTCTCTCACTGATAAGGAAAGAATGAATGAATGAAAAAAGCATTTATTAACAGCTTATTATGTGCAAAGCACTGGGGATACCAAGAGAAAATAAAAACAGTCCCTCTCTCAAAGAATTCACTTTCTAATGGGGGAGACCGACACATACAAAAGGTTTCAGCTGCAAGTCAGATGGAAAGATCCCATGGTCCTTAGGGTGCAGCAGCAAAGCAGATGGTAATGCCTCTTCTTTAATGTCATTTTTCCTGGAAAAGATCATATCAGTGTCAACCAACCTATACTTTAATAAGACATCAGTAGAAGATGGAATCAGGAGTGGGTATTATAGAATGAATAGAAAATCATGGCATGGTCCTGCAAGAATTGTTTTTGGACAATAAAATTCAGTATGAGATGAGTCTGGACAGGAAAGTTAAGGAGGACAAAAAGAGAGATGGGGAGAAAGTACATTTGGAAAAAGAGGAGTAGCAAAAAGAATGGATAAAATCACTTCAGTGGAGTAGATAGTGATAACAGATGAGGGAGAGGTCAAAACGTCTTCATTTCCCCTTTTTTCTGCCAAGGAAAAGGATTTTGGAGTGGAAATGACTCGACAAAATTAGCTAACAGGGAGTTGAATACCCTGGGGATTCAAGTCACCAAGTCCAAGCATATAAACTCCTTACAAATATGGATTGCTTATTTCATTGCATTTGAAACTCCCAGACCTGTATACAGCACCTGGTATACATAGCCACTTAACAAACACTTGTTAATTGATTGATTGAATGAATGACTTATTGCACTACACCCTTAGGCATGGAAAGAACTAGCCAGTGTGATTGCTGAGCACTGATATGTTTGAAAGATCATGAAGAATAGGAGTTATATCCACATGTATATCTAAGGCAGAGCGACTGGAGATTTGTCCCAGGATGCTCAATGTAGAGGCCTCTCTCTTTAGAGAGATCTGGAAGTACCTGTAGGTCTTTAATAGCATTAAAACAGCAGAGTTTTTCACCTAGTTTAGTTAGCAATAACAGACAAAATAGAAAGCTGGGCAGCTATAGTGCATATGATGCCATAGTGCATAGAGAGCCTGACCTGGAGTCAGGAAGACTCATCTTCCTGAGTACAAATCTGGTCTCAGATACTTATTAACTGTGTGACCTTAGGTAAGTCACTTAATTTTTGGTTTGGAACTGTTTGGTTCAGTTTCCTCATCTGTAACATGAGCTGGGAAAGGAAATGGTAAACCATTCCAGTATCTTTGCCAAGAAAACCCCAAATGAGATCACAAAGAGTTGGACACAATTGAGAAGGACTGAACAACAACAAAATAAAAAGCTACTAGGTGTGGGACTGAGATAAATTTCTCTCCTTCCCTGACCTCCAGGTAGAGGTCCTTCCAACAGCCCCAAGCTAATATCCAGGTTTTATATAGCCCCCCACCTCACCCCACTCAGTTGGATGACTATGTACTTCATATGGCTCACCCTGAGTATGATTTACAGAATTTGCCCCAATGGGGGAAAAATGTCTAGTTACAATTCTGACTCTTATTGGAGAAAGGAAAATGTCCCGATTTTCGAAAAAGAGAAGAGAGTTTGCAAAAGAGAAGAGAGTGAATTTGACTTCTACTCCTGGTAATCTTCTAGAACATATAACTAAAGGGAAAGTTAGTGACCAATCAGAAAAGGAAATAGTGACTACAACAACAAGCCAGCATGGCTTTGTCAAGAACAGACTGACTTTGTTTGATTTTTTGATAGGACTACAAGACTGAGAGACTGGCAAATTAAGGGAATTTTGCAAATGCAGCTTACTTAAATTTTAGTAGAGTACTACACAATCATTCTCATGCTATTCCTGTACAAGGCTTCTTAAAATTTTTCCACTTACAACCCCTTTTCCTGTTTCAACAGCAGCATTAGTTGGCATTGCATGAAAAGTATGAGTGCTTTGTGTTCAAAACCAAGGCTGCAGTGAAGTTCCAGCAATGCAACATGGGCAAATGCTGCCAAAAACACCTCAGATTCATCACACATTTGATTTTGAATTAAGTTTTGGTTGTTGCATGTTCAGAACCCTTTTGCTATTGCCAAATTTTTCGTGACCCCATATGGGGTCACGACCCACAGCTTAGGGAGCCCTGCACAGAAAACATGTTGTCTAGACAATAGTATAATTAGGTGGATTTTGAATTTGTTGAATGGTTGGACCCAAAGAATAGTCATTAGGGGTCCAATGTTAACTTGGAAACAAATTACTAGTGGAGTGGCCCCAGGGACCTATGTTTGCCTCTTAGTTATTTAAAATTTTTCTCAGTGGCTTAGATAAATAAAGGGACAGAGAGCTTCTTACGAAATCTGTGGATGGCACAGAGTGGGAAGGATATCTAAGCTGCTGGATGACAGAGTCAGGACTTAATAAGCTAGGAAGCTGATCTAAATCTAACAAAATGAAGTTCAATAGGGAGAAATGCAAAAGTCTTGCACTTTAACTTAAAAATCGAATATAAGATTTGGGAGGTAAGGCTAGAGAGCAATGTATCAGAAAAAGGGTTTTGGTTTTGGTCAACTCCAAGCTCCATATGAGTCAATAGTGTAAAGTGACATCCAAAAGTACTAATGCAAATTTAGGTGCAATCCACATTTTAAGGGACTTTCTATTAAGAAGCATATGATTGGGTGGCTAGATGGCGCAGTGAATAGAGCACCGGCGCTGGAATCAGGAGGACCTGAGTTCAAATGCGGCCTCAGACATTTAACACAAAAACTAGTCATGTGACCTTGGGTAAGTCACTTAACCCCAACTGCCTTCCAAAAAGCAAAAAAAAAAAAAAAGAAGAAGAAGAAGTGTATGATATCTGAGACTGGAGGAATGATCATACCCCCAAAGTCTACTTCGGCTAGAGAACACTATGCTCAATTTTGTTTAAGAGCTTCAAATTTATGGCATGAAAAGCATTAGATAGCAGGGGCACTTCTTAACAATTAGAGTCACCTACAAGTGGAATAGACTGTCTTGTGAGGGAATAACTTCCGCCATCACTGGAGGGCTTTAAGCAAAAGCTGGATGACTACTCACTAAAGACACTGTGGCAGTGATTCTTGTTCAGGTCTGCTTTAGATTAGGTCTCTGAGGCTTTTTCCAGATCTGAGATTTTACAACTTTCATTTTGAAATTCAATTTAATTTGATACTTTGATGGAACTGGTATATCACCAATGTGAATACTTACTCCATTGGAATAGATGGCAAGCCATCTTTACTTTCTCAGTGTGTGTGACTGTTGTTCATTTCCTCCCATAAATCCTCTACAAGGTGTCTATTTAGCATTTCAAGGAGGACTCTCTTTAGACTTACGTGACTTCTAAGGTCTCCAATTCTAAATCCACCATGCTATGATGATTTTAGATACCAATGAAGCATAGACGCTGTCCATTGTTTATCTTTCTTGCTACGTGGTGGCCTACCTCTTTTTTAAATCATATTCCTCTCAGATAACACCTTTTTAAAAATTCCAATTGTCATGTTATTTGATTTTCCAATGAACAAGTATTTATTTTCTCCCCATCCTACTCAACAACCAACTTAGAAGAAAAAGAGGGGGAAAAAAAACCAACCCTTGAATCAAATAGGTATACTCAAGCAAGATAAATTCTCACATTGTCCCTGGTCAGTTTTACAATGATAGGTGAGGTAAGCCTTTAATTATTTTGGAAGTATTCAGTAACTCCCTGAAACTTCTTTAAAAAAAAAAAAGCAATTGGGGTTAAGTAACTTGCTCAAGGTTACACGGCCAGTTATTTTGTGTGGGTGCCAAGTATCTGAGCCCAGAACCAATCCGGGGTCTCCCAACGCTGGGGACCACTCTTACTCACTGTGCCACCTGGCCGCCCCCTGAAACTTCTTAAGGTTAATTTGCTGGGGGAAGGGAGGAGCTAAGAAGCAAGAATAATCTCTTTTTCCTTAGTGAAAATAGAATATATCAGTTCTCAACTGTTTAGGGAATTTGTCTTCCCTAAAATTGGTATTTTACTATCTTTAATGCCACCTGTCTTGAAAAATTGGTAATATATTGCAGACTATTCATGCCATCATGTCCATGTCTCCCCCATCTATCCTTAAAATACCCTCACAAAACAATCCTAAGTTTTTGCCTCTAATTTGGCAAAAACAACAAAATATGGGAAGAATCAATGTTGTAAGGCTTATGGGTGAACAGACAAATTAGTGTATTGTTGGTGGAGTTGTAAATTAGCACAAACATTTTGAAAAGCAATTTAGAATTATGCAAAGTGATTTAAAATGTCCATTTTATTTTACCCAAAGATTCTGCTACTAGGCATATACCTTAAGGAGATCAATGGTAAGAAAAAAGTCCTCATATATGCCAAAATATTTATAGTGGTACTTTTTGTGGTAGTAAAGAACTAGAAACATGGTAGACATCCATTGACTAAGAAATGGCTAACAAATTGTGGTACATAAAAGTGATGGAATATTATTGTACTAAAAGAAATAACCGGGGTGGCTAGGTGGTACAGTGAGTAAAGCTCCAGCCCTGTAGTCAGGAGGACCCGAGTTGGGTTCCAGCCTCAGACACTTAACACCCACACAAAAACACTAGCCGTGTAACCTTGGGCAAGTTACTTAACCCCAATTGCCCTCCAAAAGTCAAAAAAAAAAAAAAGAAAAGAAATAACAAGGTAAAGAGAAAGTAAAATGATCACTTTTTACAAATGATATGATAGAGAATCCTAGAGAGTCAGTGAAGAATTCATTGAAATAATTAATAACTTCAGAGAATTTGTGGGATATAAGATAAATTCACATAAATATCAGTATTCCTATATCTAATCAACAAAACCAGCAGGAAAAGCTAGAATTCCATTCAAAACAACAAAAGCTATAAATATTTGAAGTGTATTTACCAAGATTCACCCAGGGCTCTTTGAATCTATGAAATGTTCCTCATAGAAATAGACAAAATAAGTGGAGGGACATTAACTGTTCATGGGTAGGTAGAATCAATATGATAAAATGACAATGCTACCTAAATTAATTTACTTATTCTTTAGCATACCAATCAAACTCCCAAAGGAATATTTAATAGACAGAAAAAATAATAATGAAATCAGGGTCAAAAATTAATCTCAAAGATAATAATGAAAAAAGTGGGAAAGAAAGGGCTTTATCAGTACTAATTATCAAACTATGCTACAGAGTAGTACTCATTAAAAGTATTTGGTACCAGTTTCTTAAAAGAGAGAGGTGGCTAGGTGGTGCAGTGAATAGAGCACAGGCCCTAGAGTCAGGAGGACATGAGTTCACATCTGATCTCAGATACAACACAAAAACTAGCCGTGTGACCTTGGGCAAGTCACTCAACCCCAATTATCCTACCTTCCCCCCTCCAAAAAAGCAAAAAAAAAAAAAAAAGAGAGAGAGAGGTCAATCAGAGAAGCAGACTAGATATACTACACAGAGAAGCAAACAAACATAATAACACAATGTGTGATAAACTTAAAGACCCCAGTTACTAGAAGAAAAACCCACCATTTGACAAAAGCAGCTGGGAAAACTGTACAAAAACCGCTAGAAAAAGTCTGACAGAAATTAGGTTTAGATGAATACCATATGTCATACATACATCAATATGAGATTCAAAAGAATCCATGATGTAAATATAAGAGGCCACATCATAAACAAATTAGAGGAGAAAGGAAGGAATTACTTTTTGGATATATGGAAAGGTAAAGATTTAATGAATAAACAAGTGATATAGAAGGATGTGCAAGGTAAAATGCATAATTTCAAAATGTGGATATTTTTGCACAAAATATAATATAGTAAAAATTGGGTTGGACATAGATAACTTAGAAAAAAAAAACCTTTGCAGTAAGTTTCTCTGAAAAGCATGTCATATCCAAAATTTATAAGGAACTGATTCAAATTTATAATACTAAGAGCCACTCCTCAACAGATAAATGGCCAAAGAATAAGAACAGTTTTCGAAGTAAGAAATCCAAGCTTTTAGCAATTATATAAAAATACTCTAATTCAATAATAACTAGAGAGATGCAAATTAAAAGAACTTTGGTGTTCCACCTTATACCATTTCTACTGGCAAAGATCTCAAAGGAAAATCACAAATGCTGGAGGAACTGTGGGAAAAACAGGTATACTACTTGACTATTGGTGGAGCTATGAATTGATTTGTCCATTTTGGAAGGCAATTTGGATCGATGGCCAGCAAAATACAGAACTATACGTATCTTTTGACTTAGCTATAATACTACTAGGCCTATGACCCAAAGAAATTAAAGAGGAATATGCACAAAAATATTTATGGCAGTTCTTTTCATGGATAATGCAGTAAGTAGAGCACTGGACTTGGAGTCAGAAATACCTAAGCTCAAATATACTTACTAGTTGTGTGACCCTGGGCAAATCATTTTACTTCTGTCTGCCTCAATTTTCTTATCTGTAAAATGCCTACCTCCCAGCACTGTTTTGAAGATGAGATATTTGTACAAAGCTTTGCAAACCTTGAAGTTGCTTTTGTTGTTATTATTCATGGTAACCAAAAATCAGAAACTGTGGTGGTATCCTATTGAGAAATGGTTAACAAATGTTGGTATATTTATGTAATGGGATATTATCGTACCATAAGAAATAATGAAATGGATGCTTTCAGAGGTGCTATTTGAACTGATGCAGAGTGGAGTGAGCAGAACTAGGAGAACAATTTCTTCAATTATAACAATATTAAAGCTTTAAATATATAACTAACTGTGACTCTGAAAGCCTTTAAAACTCTGATCACAATGATAAGCTGTAAGTCCAAAAGAATTAAGATGAAACATGCTACTCACTAGAACTTAAAGTGTAGCAAGACACATGCATTTTTGGACACATTGTGGATGTTTGTTTTGCCAAACTATGAAGCTATGTCATCAGGGCTTTATTTTTCAGTGGTTTTTTTTTTTCTTTAATTTGCTCAGTGGGGGAGAGAAATTAGCAGGAAAAAAAATCGTAATTTTGTAATGGTTGTCAACTGAAAAAAAATAAAAATAATAAACATTTAAAAAAAAATAAAGTCTTCCAAATCTTCTTATGTCGTGTTCCCCTTCTACAATCCAGTCACGTTGTTGTGGTGGTGGTGGTTGTGAGTCATTTCAGTCATGTCCGACTCTCCACGACCCCATCTGGTGTTTTCTTGGCAAAGATATGGAGTGGCTTGCCATTTTCATCTCCAGCTCATTTTAAAGATGTGGAACTGAGGCAAACAGGTTAAGTGATTTGCTCACTGACCTACTGACAATACTTTGATCAGATATTCTCTTCTCCTATCTCCCTAACTTTACACTAACTGACCTGCCTTCCTGGGACATCACCTCTTCTTCCATTTGTTTTCCCTGACTCCCTTCAAGACATCTCAAGGTATATCTCCTACCGAAGGCTTTTTAGGATCCTCTCATTTGCTAATAACTTTGTCTTTCTGATTTCCTTTTAGCTACTTCTAGTTTAGAAGACAACATATAAATAACCATATCTATACATATATCTATATATATAAATAACTATAAATACGTGTGTATATATATATAGCTATTTGTGTGTTGTCTTCTCTGTTAGCATGTACGCTGTGTGAGGGCAGGGACTGTTTTTTATTGGTTAGGTGGTTTGGTTTCGTTTGGGTTTTTTTTAGTTTGTTTGAGGTTTGGTTTTTTGTTTGTTTTTTTGATTTTTTTTTGTTTGTTTTTTTGATTTTTTTTGTTTGTTTTTTGGGGGTTTTTTTGTCTTTCTTTGTATCCCCTGGCTTAGCATAATGCCTGGCACATAATACAAATTTAATAAATGTTTGTTGATTAACTAACGACCTGCAACGGTAATTCTTTGGAGAATGTCATACTTTGACACTATAGACTATGCCTGAAAGAATACTACCTAGAGATAGTTTTTTTTTTTAGTTCATAGAGGAACTTGGAAACATTTTTAAAAATTGCATAATTTCTCAAATGTAATCAATCATCCTCTCTTACCCCTATTCAATCTAGGCCCCATTGTCCATCTAAAGTATCTGTCCATGATATATGTGCTAATGGGCCAGCTCTATGGGCTATCCGTATGATTTCAAATCATAATCTAGAAAATAGGCATTTTTCATCCACTTCGTTTTTCCCCAAATGGAGAGCTAGGTCACATTCTATGAAGTGATTATGGATCTCATTTGAGAGTCTTTGCAGTGTTATCGACCTGGAAACAATACAGTGTCATTTGTGAGCAGGAGCATCTGGACTACCTCAGCATCCCTCTTCCATTTGGACTCTGTACTAGAAGTCCCTCATGACAATGGAAAACAGCTTTAGGGAGTGCATTCGTCCTCTTTTATACCTCTGGAGCTCTGGCCCTACTTGCAGCTCTCATTCACATAAGCAGGCTGGATCCCCGGAGGGTGGTGGCTTATTCTCAGCTTTCTGTGGGTAAGCCTGTGGGCTATATTGTGAACACTGTAGCTCTTCAGCTCCCACCAGTGAACTTTCCCTTACTAATCCGTCAGTAGGCTGGGTTTGCTTTTAGTCAAGGCACTTCCTAAGAAGGTGTAGCAACAACAATTAGTATAAACAAAAGACTATTGGGACCCCCCACAAAAGCCTGAGATGTGCTCCACCACAAATACACAATCAAGTCCATGGGAAATATGGGCTCAAACTCAGTGTATGATGATAGAGAAGCACTTGTTGAATTCATGTGGGACAAAAGGTGACTCAGAACTCCTAGTAAGCTCTTTCTCCCTTCAAATGAGATAATATTTATAGAGCATTTAGCACAGTGCCTGGCACACAATAGATGTTTAATAAATGCTTGTTTCCTCCCACCCTTTCATAGAATCCTCACACAGTGGAGCTCTCTCCTTGGAGGGCCACTCACCTGGGATCCAAGGATTTGATTTGCCCCTCTCTTGAGTTCTCGCCTCTCTCCCGTCAAGGGATCACACTCCCTGAATTTATCTCCTTCCTTGGGTGAAAGGTTCCCAGGAGAGTTTAACTTTGTCCAAGGAATAGTGCGATTTGTTCAGGAAACAGTGGAGGAGAATATGGACTTACCCAACTCTACCATATAGTTAGTCGTCTATTCATAAGCTTCCTGTATCATCTAAGAACTTTGTCTCTTCCCCAATACTTAGCACTGTGCTCTATGTGGTTTAAGTTTGTTATTGTTACTAAAAAACAGAGGTTGTTGTCCTTAGGGTGGTGGAGACAGAAGCCAAGCTTCAAGTAGTCGAGGAATGAGTAGTGAGGAAAGAGAGGAGGGTAGACTCTTTTAAGCTTGATGTGCAGGGCAGAGACCTAGGACAATATTTGAAAGGAAGGCATTTTTAGGATGAGGAGGCCTGATCATGTTTGTAGGCATAAGGGAAGAAAGAAGAGGTGGACTATGATGGGGATGGAAGCTACAAATAAAGCCAAGGTTTAGAGGAGTCCAGAGGGGATGGAATCAAGGACATAGATTAGCTTTAGCAGGAAGAACCACCTCCCAATTCAAATTGCTAGTGGATGGACCAGAGTCTGTCACTGGGGAGATGTGAATTTTCCCTTCTAGTGTAGCATTTTCTCTTCTAATTGCTTCTCTGATAGGAGATTTAGGGCCCCTTCAGTAACCCATGCTGTCCCCAGGAATTGTACTCTCAGAACTTTCTCCATGCCCACTTAAAACTACATAATGCTCTGGATCTATCTGGGTCTAAATACCTGTGCAAACAGTTTATTTTCAGGTCACCAGGGCAAATGCCAATAGGATTACCTCATTAACAAATCTGACAAAGGACAAAGGCTTAGATAGAAAAAAAATGTAATCCCCCCTCCAATATGGTCCTAGAGTAGCCCAACCTGCATTTCTCTGTACCAGAACGTGCCCCTTCCGAAGCTAAGAACAGGACAACTGGTGAGTTTAGAGCATTCCATGCCAAACTGGCAAATGGGATTACATTCTGGTCACACAGATGGCAGAACAGCAAGTGGGGAGAGGCACTGGGGGAGAACAGCAAGAGGAGAGGAAATGAGAACTGCGTCCTATTAATCAGGTCCTGGTGACAGTAATAGATGTGCATTCTGGAGTGACCAATGTGTTACTATAATTAAAGCTCTTGCAAACACACGGAAGACTCTGGGAGTTGAGGGTACCACCGATCTAAGTTGCTGATTCTGCAGTGGGGGCAGAACTCAGGTGCCCCTCCCCCAGGACAGCAAAGAGTGCACCCAAAAGGAAAGGAAGGACCCTACCTGTACCATTCAAGCTCCTTCAATAATTCCATAACATTTATGCATTAAAGTATATAGTCCGAATCCATCTAATCTAAGCAAATCAACTATGTTCAGAGAAGTAAAGATAATTAGACTTATTTACAATTGTTTAAACCAATTCATCACCTACATATTTTTGGAATAACATTCCCTTGGCTAGCTATCACATCCTTCTTCCAGAAATCCTATGTCCTAAGCCTCTAACACTAGGCTTCACTAGCCAGCCCAGCACCAAAGGCTTCTGGACCCCAGAACCTCATCTATAGAAAAGCTGTGGGACAGTGAAAAGAGTACTGGCTCTGTATTCATAAGAGCTGGGTTCAAATCTTGCCTCTGATACTTACTATCTATAGCATTAGGCAAATCTCAACCTCCATGAGTCTGTTTCCACATCTGTAAAATGGGGCAACTAGGTAGTTGAGTGGATAGAGCCCCAAATCTGGAGTCAGCAAGATCTGAGGTCAAATCCAGCCTCAGGAATTTAATACTTGTCTGACCCTGGGCAAATCACTTAACCTCTATTTGTCTCAGTTTCCTCCACTGTAAAATGGGGATAATAACAGCACCTACCTTAGAGAGTTATTGTGAGGACCCAATGAGATAATATTTATAAAAGTACTTAATATAGTGCTTGGCACATAGTGGGTGGCATCTAAATATTTATTACCTTTCCTTCCCTAGTTAGTAACTCAGTAACCTTAAAAGCCAGGCTGAAATTACCAATATTGATTCCAGAGGACTAAAATTCCAGAGGATAAACACTTTCTCCTCCTCTTAATAGAAAGCCAGATCAGGGAAAGGAGGTGGGAGAGGGGAGGGAGTATAAGGAGACTTTGGATGCCTGAGGCAAACTATGCTGACAGAGAAGATTGCTGTATTAGGCAACTTTACTTGACTTTCTTTATGACAGGTATGGGAAGGGTATATCAGGAAAAGAATATGACATACGACACATGAAAACATCAACAAAATTACTTTTAAAATCAAGGCAGAAAAGTTTGTCGATGCCCTAATGCATCGTCTCTAAAATATTTTTAAGTAGAGAAGGGACCAGAAGGAGTAAGGTTAATGTGGCAGAGCTATGCAGGATAGATGGGACAGCAAGAGAACCTGGAAGCAGAAAGACCCACAGGACAATACTACAGCAATTCAGACCCCAGCCATCAGAGGTGGACAAAGGAAGGAGCAGTTGAAATAGAGAGGAGGGGAGGGATTGGAGACATTTACCAGAAGAAATTGGCGAGAACTGGAGACTGATCAAATGGGGATGAGGAAAAAGAGGAAGGAGTCAAAGACGTGAAGAACAATGACTAGAAATGGTGGTGTCATCAACCGAGATAGGGAAGTTGGAAGGAGCAGCAGCTTTCAAGCTAAGTTTTGGATGTGCTGAGTTTCAGTTAATGGCAAAACATCCAAATGGAAATATTTAATGTGCACTTGGAGATAGGAAACTGCCTGGGTAGAGAACAGGCCTGGAAATAGAAATCTGGCAATCATCAGCACAGGGTTACTAACTGAAGTTGGTAGTAATGATAATGATGATGATGATATAATGATAATCATTTCCAATTGATTTATGAATGCAATTTGTAATGTAACCTTCTTTCCCCCTCTTCCTCCCCCACCCCCTCAAGCAGGTTTTACCTATCTCTGACAAGACTTGCTAAAGTTCAGGTATATCACATCTTGATCTACCAGATTAATAGATTTGTTTTTAAATCCTTTTTAGAAATTAGTTGAACTATATCAAATTGCTTGCCTTCTCGATGAGGGGGAAAGGGAGGGAAGGAAATAATTTAGAATTCAAAATTTTGAGAAATGAATGTTAAAACATTTCACATGTAATTGGATAAATATTTTAATATAAAATATTATCACATGGAAGAGAAAAGAAAAAGAAAAAAATTAGGTTAATCCAGAAAAAATTAAGTCACAGAACATTTAGACTCAATAAGAAGCTTTTGAAGCCTTTGTTGGCCTGTAAGTATGAAAAATGACAAATGGTGATAGAAAAAAAATCCATATCAGCTTAGAAATAATAATCCACACTGTGGGTGTGTCTGAAGTAATACTATATCAATAATAAAATAAGTAAATATTAGGCTCTCAGTGTTAGGGTGGAGATTATGGAGGTTATAATAAAATTGTGTTTGTTATCAACTCTCTCTCTCTCTGTGTCTCTGTATGTCTCTATTTCTCTCTGTCTCCCTGGCTCTCTCTGTCTCTATATGCCTGTCTGCCTCTCTATCTCTGTCTCTCTTTGTGTGTCTCTCTCCTCTATCTCTCCCTTTGCTGCTCCCACCCCCATAAAAGGAAACAGAACCTTATAAGTAAAAATAACTTGTTGAAGCCAGGGGCAGAGTTCAGGGCAAAAGGGTTAACTATGACATAAATATCAGATACAACTCATATGGCCAAAAGGTAGCCCCAAAGAAGGGAAGACTTGGTCAGGACACAATCTTGGTATTTAAATTCAGAGTGTCCCAAAAGTCTGTTGAAGCTAGAGAAGCTTACAACTGCAAGAATTTGGGGATACCTCATATGTGAAAGGCCATCAAATGAAAGAAGAATCAGGTTTGTTCTTCTGGGCCCCAGAGGGAAGATCTAGGTAGAATGGGTAGATGGTGAAGACAAGCAGATTTTACACTATGTAAAGAAAAAAAAAATTCTTAACAATCAAAGCAATCCAAAATTAAAATAAGCTACTTCAGGAAGCAATGTGAAAACCCCTCACTTGAGGTTTTTCAGTGAAGCTAGATGACTATTTGCTGGAATATTGTATCGGGAATTTCTGTACAGGTAAAGGGTAAAAGGATCAGAATGGATTGTTCATTCAGAAGATAAGGGTGGTATTACCTACCAGGTGATTATTAATTTGAGCTTGAGAGAAGAAAGGGCAGCTCATTTAATTTCTCTACACCTCCCATTTGAAAACCTTAAGAATACCCTTAGAGTGCTTGCTATTTTGAATAGGCTGTTTTAAATGGGTCATCCTGTTTCAGAGAAAATACTAGTAAAAGGAGACAATGAGGCTTTGCTCTGGTCAGAGTGTTTTGTTACTGGCAGATACATAAAATAAAGGCAGGAATGTGGATAAGGAGGGAAACTTGCCAACTTCATTTAGTTATTATTCTTGCTCAGCTTCATTTGATTACCAATTAAGGGGGATCTCAGGATTAAGGGGGAGCTTCATTGCCCTTGCTTTAACACAGATTCTTTTGGTTTTGGGGAAATAGTATTCCCATTAGGAAGGAGTTCCAAGAAATTCTCCAAACTTAAATCACATAGTTATCTGAACACATGAACTGTGAATCAGCACCAGACACAGACAATCAAAAGAATAGACAACCTTAGCCTACGTGACTCTGAGTGGCATTTTTTAAAGCAGCCCTTAGCTGGGTGTAGTAGTCCATAGTCTCAGCTATGGACTAAAAGAGCTATCAGTCTTTATAAAGAGAGGCTTTCTAACCATTGCACCTTAATAGATGGGAGCAGAGAATCCAGCAGAAAACTGAAAAGCTGCGGGTCAAAAGATGGTAGCAGAGAAAAATCTCAGCAACAACTGACCAGCAGCAACACCCAACAGAGATAACATGATATATAGTAAACAGCAGAGATGTCGATCTAAGAGCTGAAGAGAACAGTGCAATGACATCAGAAGAGAGCACTGTTACCACTGGAGGCATAGGTGGTCTTATTCCTGTAGGAACTCTGGTCCCACATATTCTTCACACGGGACTCTTGATGCATATCCCCTGGTCATGTGTGTTCTCTATGCCCTCCCACTTTGAAAGACTGTACCCCATGTATACATGGGCGAAGGAATCTTTTCTTATTTGCTGTACTAGTTAACAAAAAGCTGTTTTGAACCAATGTGTTCTCTGCCTAGTTGATAAAAAATAAAGACATCATTGGTGGAAGCTTGTGAGTTATGGCTTTGAGTAGTTTCAGATCCACAGAGTGATTCAAACCTAGGAAAACTTTTCTGGGGGCCCACATATGAGAGGGGACACCTCACAGGTTATATGACAAGAATGTTGTACTATGTTGCAGCTTCTCTTGCCAGACATAATAAAAATCATTGGGTCCTCTGCCCAATTCCAAGAGAGGAGGAGGCAAGTAAATAGAGAAACTACCGTATATCTTAAAGTAGTCTTGAAGATAAATTTAAAAACCCAATTATTCTGTAAAGTATTTGTGCCAGCATATCACATTTCCCCAGTGTTTCCCATGCTTTCTGTACTCTGGTGCAGCATTTAATGGTAATGCACACCAGAAGCTGAGAACAGGCCAGTACCAGTATTCTCCCATTTTGTATTATGATGCCTATTTACCCACAGCCTGTTTTCTTTTAAAGTCTGGATGATTTCTTTCAAGCTTTGCACTTAGCGGCCTGTGCTAATTTAAACAACTATTTTAAAATCAGTCTCCAGTTTTTTCCTTTGCAGAATCCTTCAATTCTGTGCTTTAGACACGTGAGACTTTTTTTTTGGAGGGTTGGAGGCAGGGCAATTGTGGTTAAGAGACTTGCCCAAGGTCACCCAGCTAGTAAGTGTTAAGTGTCTGAGGCTGGATTTGAACTCAGGTCCTCCTGACTCCAGGGTCTGTGCTCTATTCACTGCACCACTGCATCACCACCAGATGAGACTTTTAACCTAAAAGCATACTTCTAATGATTTTTTGATTTCTGTTCAAGAGGTACTTCCTAATGTCCTTCCTCCTCCTCCCCCTCCTTTTAGCCTTTAAATAGGAATAGGAGTTCTAGATTGCTAATATACATGCTCATAGGGATAAAATTCTGAATTCAATTCAATTTAATATGGACAATTTTTTTCCTGATACTATTGTGAGAAATTATTATTAATAAGCAATATCTTGGGGGCGGCTAGGTGGTACAGTGAATAGAGCACCAGCCCTGGAGTCAGGAGGACCTGAGTTCAAATCCAGCCTCAGACACTTAACACTTACTAGTTGGGTGACCTTGGGCAAGTCTCTTAACCACAATTGTCCTGCCTTCCCCCCTCCAAAAAGCAAAAAAAAAAAAAAAAAGCAATATCTTAGAGAGATTCAGAGCTCCCCCTCTTCTTCCAAAGTCTTTACTTTAAGTTTTTCTTTTTTTTTCTTTTTTGCTTTTTGGAGGGCAATTGATTGGGGTTAAACGACTTGCCCTAGGTCACATGGCTAGTTTTTGTGTTAAGTGTCTGAAGCCACATTTGAACTCAGGTCCTCCTGACTCCAAGGTTGGTGCTCTATTCACTATGCCACCTAGTCGCCCCTAAGTCAAGTTTTTCATGAAGGACATTACTGATAATGAGATTGCATTGACTCCCCTCAATCTTGGTCAGACTTCACCCAGACTTGCAAGGAATTTAGAGTGGGGAAGCCCATTGTGTTCTGCTCACAACAACAACAACAATAAAGCTATGGGTGGTCTGATATGGAGATACTTTTCCTATCCAAAAGATACTTGGCCTTTTATTTTAAGATAGTCCACTTCCAAACACATTAACCAATTAGATTTGATTGCTATTTGCTGGACCACTTACTGTTTTGAAGGGTATATAAACTGTGAGGTTATCATCTTTGGTCTGAGACAGCCAAATCATCATCCTTTTATTAATAACCTGCTGACCTTATCAATAAAATAATTAAATTACCCAAAAACTGTCTCTTGAACCTTTTTAACCATCCTAGTAAGGACTGAAGATATAAAGACAAAGCAAAACAGCCCCTGATCTGAAGGAGCTTACATTCTATGGGGGAGGGAGCAGATGTATGAAACAATACACTTTTAAGGAAATACAAAATAAGGAGGCATATAGGTGGTACTGTTAATAAAGAGCTGGACCCGGAGTCTGGGAGACCTGAGTTCAAATCTGGCCTCAGACACTTAACACTTACTAGCCGTGTGACCTTAGGCAAGTCACTTAACCCCAATTGCCCTGCCTTTCCCCTCAAAAAAAAAGCTAAATAAATAAATGCTAGTTATTATTATTATGATAAATACTAGCTATTAAAGAGTTTTCCTGAAAACCCACAATAACATGTGAAGTAGTTCCTTAACTTGAGAAGATTACGGGGGACTAGCTGCTGGACAAGGGTACCTGATCACCGAGGGAATGTCTTGTGGTTGTCAGAGAGAATCATTCAGCCCCTTGAGCCTAAAAGAAATAAGCCAGTCAATAGTTGAGGAGTTTGAGTGTTAGAGACATGCCCAAGGCCAGTAAGGAGGAGAGAATATTTTCTTGCCTGCTTCTCATCAGTCATATCATTAGAGCTATTGGAGTGGTAGAAGATACTTAATCCAGTTGGGAGCAAAGCACACAACCAAAGACAGAGAGGGTAACAGAGAAATGTTTCACCAAAGGAGGAAGTTACTTCAGGGAACATGATCCCTCACAACAGAGTGGAAAACTGATGGACTCAAGAAAGGAGCAGACCCTGGAAGCTGCCTGCCCAGAAGAGATGCTGAATTCATAAGGAGCTTCATAAAGACTTCCAGGCCCTGCAATACTAGAAATTGTGAGTTGTTATTGCTACTTGTGAATCCTGCTCACATGCCTCACTATAATTATTCTCTGAATTTGACCACACTTTCCCCATAGAAACTGTGTATTTGGGGGTATCCCCCAGGTATGCCCCAGGTTTATGTGAGGGAATGATTTTTTTTTCTTTTTTCTTCTTTGGCCTTCATTCATATCCTCCAAAATGAGCACAATGATTGACATGTAGTAAGTGCTTAATAAATGCTTGTTGACCAATTGACTATGCTAACTATGTATTAGTAAAGATATATATGTATATATATATAGTATCTTTGTAAAAATACCTTTACTAAGAGCTGATTAATTTTACTATATTATTGTTAATGAAAAGTAGACTGATGGGGGCTTGTGAACTACATGGTAGAAGTAGTTACCCACAAGGCTGTCCCTAAAATCCAAGGTAACAGCTTGCCTTTGGGAACCCAAACCCTAAGTGTAAGTTAGAAAAATAACTGAAAAAGAGTGTTATACCTTTTTATGTATGTGTTGTCTCCCCTCTAAAATGCAAGCTCCTGGTGCTTAGCACAGTGCCTGGAACACAGTAAGCACTAAATAAATGCCTGGTGATTTGTTAAAGTGACAAATATCCTCCCTGATGACACACTCAAAACTTCATTTCTCATAATAAATTATGCATTTACTCTACCAAAATCTAATCTAAGCATTTTTTAGAATGTATTTATATGGGGGCAGCTAGGTGGTACAGTGGATAGAGCACTGGCCCTGGAGTCAGGGAGACCTGTTCAAATTCAGCCTCAGACACTTAACACTTACTAGTTGTGTGACCTTGGGTAAGTCACTTAACCCCAATTGCACTGTCTTCCTCCCCTCCAAAAAAGACCCCCCCCAAAAAAATAATGTATTTATATTCACCTCCTGGGGTTACAAATTCATAAGTTTCCTGTTTATTCTGTAGTAAATACTTTAGAGAGACTGCTTGGTAGTATAGGGAAAGAGCAATGAGTTTGTAATCAGAGCACTGGGTGCGAATCTCAACTGTGCTAATTACTCAAAGTAAGCAAGTCTCCGTACCCACTTGGTTGACTGTCAAAAGAGAGAGTTAGATTAGATATTCCCTGATGTCCCTTTAACACCATATCTTATGAGTATGATAGAAAGAGTACTGTTGCTCTGCCACTAACTTGCTGAGTCTGGCAACTTAATTGACTTTTATAGGCTTCTCTTTTTCCATCTGTAAAATGGGCATTATAATATATGTCCTACCACATATAGTCACTGTGAGAATCAAAGGATATAATGGATAGGAAAACACTTTGAAAAACATAAAATGCTACAAATGTAACATTATTACTTCTTTCTATTTGTACTAAATTTGTCTCTTTTGAATTTAAAAGGGTGCTTTGTAGTTCTGATATAAAGAGTTTAGTGAACAAAATCTCTTTGCATACCCTTACCCTTTTCACATCTTTAATCATGTTAAAGATTTTGTTCATTTTCTATCTTGGCACTAATCTTATAATTAACAAAAGGCAGAAGTATCCTTTCTGAAAATTTTCCAGGGGGATCCTAGAAGGGGGCCACAAATTTAAATGTAGGCAACGAATCTCATCTAACCTCCTCAGGTCATGTTGACTTGAATAAACCCAAGATGATAATTCAGAGAAGGACAATTCAAGGGACTCATTGAACTAGAAATCTACCAGCTAAACTAAAAACCCTGGCCCCCTGGTACCAGACACATTTTTTAATCAATTAGGTTAGAACTGTCCAATCATTTTTTGAAAGAATATTCCATCCCTAATGAAAATGTCTTCATCCACTATGTTATGCTTTAATCACTACTTCTGAATACCATTCCCATTTTATAGATGTGGAAAATAAGGTCCCAGAAACTAAAAGACTCCTCTTGAAAAGTTCTAAAAACAAAAATAAAACTGAAAAGTAGAACCCAGAAGGCAGGGCTCCTAAGGGCCTGATTTAATCCTTTCTACCCTTACTTGGAGATAGATGCTAACCCCCAAAACCTTGTCTCCTTATTAGTATGTTTACAAAATATTTTTTGGATGAAAAACCACCACAAATGTAATCCTATTAATTATTAACTAATAAAATGAATTGGATTATTTATCGCAAGCAGCTTTCCATTTTTAAGAACAAGAAGTTCAAAAAAGGCTAGGGAACAGTACAGATGGAGTACGCAATTCAGCTGGCCTGGGAGAGAGGTACCAGAAAGGGGTTTGCTGACACTTTTCCCCTCAACCTCTGGCAACCTACCCAGCCTGGAGTCTCGCATCAAGAGAACAACAGCGCCATCTGGTGAACTGATCTGTTGCTGGGATAGACTCGACAGAAAGCAAAGGGAGAAAGGCAACGGTATCCAGAGGTTCAGTTTAAATACTAACAATGAAGATAAGAAGAGATGTAATAGACATGTTGACCGCCATGCTAGAAAATTACACAATTGGCTGCCCACAGGTTTTCTTCTCCTAACCATCTGATTAATCCAAAAATCAACCAAAAAGAATTTTTAAAGTACCTTTGGGTGCCAGATACTTTGTTAGTTAATGAAGATACAAAGGCAAAAACGAAACAGTCCCCCTTTCAAGGAGTTTATGTTCTAATTGCGGAGACAACATGTACATAAAAATTAACACAAGGGAGTTGGAAGAGGGTCTAGGGCGTGGGGGTACTAGCAGTTAAATTGAAGGAAGTAAAGAATTCCAAAGTAGAAGTGAGGAGGTTGTACATTCCAGGCACAGTGGGCAGCCAGGGCACAGGCAGGGGAGCAGAAGATGGGAGTGCCATGAGTGTGAAAAAGCCAGAAGACCAGTCTGGCTTGTCTGTAGAGTGTGGGAAAACAGAGTAATGTATAATGAAGCCGGAAAGGGAGATTGAGGCTGGGTCTTGAAGGGCTTTAAATACCAAACAAAGGAGTTTATATTTTATCCTACAGCTCATAAAGCACCACTAAAGGTTAGTTCTAATAAAGTCATAGATAATCCAGACTTGTGTAGGATTTCACAGCTGGTTCAAATTCTAGTTTTTCTATTTAGTACCTTAGTGACCTTGGACTAGTCATTTAATCTCTGTGTGCCTTCATTTCTTCATTTGAAAAAGGAGTAAAACTAGATTATCTTTACAACCCCTTCCAGCTCTAAATTCTATGAAGAAACTGAGAGCCAGAGAGGCTAAATGAGCTGTGTACCTCAGGGGTACACAGCAAGTATGTGGGAAGGCCAATACTAGAGCCCCAGGTGTTCTGACTCTTAACAAATACCATCAAATGAAATAATATCTGTAAAGCACTTAGCACAGTGTCTGGGACCAAGTAAAAGCTTGGTCCTTCTTCCCCTCCCCTTCTTTCCTTCCCTCTTAGCTCATAGCAGCTAGAAACCATGGGGATCCCACGTAGACTCTTTTTTGGGGGAACTGCATTAGTAAGTAGACCTAGTTTGCTAGCCCAATTTCAATATCTCCATACAACCCTAACCTCCCAGAGCAAGGCTACAGGGATACTATTGGAGCAAACAGAAGGCAAACTGGTTTAAAATGGTAAGTCCTCCCTCTCTACCTCTCTCACCATCATAAACTCCCAGAGATCTCCAAATACTAAAAGTACTGAAACCCTAACCACTACATGGCAACCATGCTAATAACACTAGGTAAATGATTCCACAAGGTTGATGATAGATAGATAGATAGATAGATAGATAGATAGATAGATAGATAGAT
>NW_027185755.1:3068399-3071835 GCF_028583685.1 Petaurus breviceps papuanus | reverse complement strand
GATAGATAGATAGATAGATAGATAGATAGATAGATAGATAGATAGATAGATAGATGGATAGATAGATAGACAGACAGATGTACATATACACACGCATACATATATAAACATATATATGTACATGTACATATATGTACACATGCAGTAATCAATAAGCATTGCACTAAATACCAAAGTGTGTGTGTGTATTTGCTTTGGGTCAGAAGTCAAAACTCTGGGAAATCTGAGGATCCTGCCCCAAATTTATGACATGCATAGCCTCTGTAGGTCTCATTTATTCTGGACAATAAAAATACCAGTACTACCTACCTCACAGAATTATTAGGAGAAGTAAAAGAGATAATGAATATTAAAGTACTTCATAAAAGTATAATGGGCTCCGAAATATTATTACTAACAATGACAAAATCAGGGCCATGCTGATGATGGTGATTATAATCATGATGTTACTCACTGCAATAAAAACTGCATCATCTCAATAGGTGGTTTGAATTTCCCTTTACAAGGTCAGGACTCATGGAAGGAAGTGGCTGGGGGGCTATCATGTTATCAGGGTCTACAAAGTTTGACCTCTGATTCCCTATAGCAAGGGCTAGCCAAAGGAGTGAGGCAATGCCACTTCATGTGGTCAAGCAGTAGAAAGACTCCTAGAAGTTCTTTTGCTATACTTACAAAGGCAAACTAAGGAGGAAAACTGCATCAGAAGAGTTTGCATTAGAAGGCAGTTGGGGAATCAAGATGGATCCTTCCAGCTAAAAGTGGTCTCTTCTTTCATCAAATTTCTTTAAGCACACCTTTCTCTCAGCATTCCTTTCCCCTATATTGGTCTATCCTTTACATCACTACCCTGATATTCCCACCCTCAAGGCTCAGCTTAGGTACCAACTCATTCATATAGTCTTTCTTGATCTCCCCTAGCTGAAATTGTCCTTTCTTCCTTCCTTTCTTTTTTCCTTCCTTCCTTTTTCTTTCTTTCTTCCTTCCTTCTCTCCTTCCTTTCTTTCTTCTCTCCTCTCCTCTTCTCCCTCTCTCTCTCTCTTTCTCTCTCTCTTTCTCTTTCTCTCTCTCTCTCTTTCTCTCTCCCTCTCTCTCTCTCTTTCTCTCTCTCTCTCTCTCTCTCCCTCTCTCTCTGTCTCTCTGTCTTTGTCTCTCTCTCTGTCTGTCTCTCTCTTTCTCTCTCTGTTTCTCTCTGTCTGTCTCTCTTTCTCCCTCCCTCTCTCTCTCTGTCTGTCTGTTTCTTTCTCTCTCTCTTTCTCTCTCTCTCTCTCTCTGCCCCCCCTCTCTGCTCCCCCCCTCTCTCTAGTACTTTGTCCTGATCTTTGCTTCAATCTCACCCTAGCTACCACTCTTGTATCATATCTGTATAGGTAATGGGGGTCAGGTGCATGCACAGACTACCTAAGATTGTGTCTCCACATGAAGGATGCTGGGGAGCTGCTTCTGGGAAAATCATGAGGATATGTAAGGAAAGGGCCTTGGAGAGACATGCTGTAACTGGTTCTTGTTTCTGATTGGCTAACCACATGGTTGGGAGGAGCCTTTATCAATTGGCCGTATAGTAAGAATTGTCAGCATCTTCCAAGGGGCCTGAGTCAGCTTCTCTGGTATCTTTTTGCTCTATTCATGCTGAGGAAGCATGGTGACTCCTTCACTCACAAGGTCAAGGCCTCAGGTCCTTCTTCCCTTCTGAGGCACTATGAACCCCAAGAAATGGGGCCACGTCGGTCCTTTTATTCATTCTCATCCATTCTGGCTGCAGGGAGTGGAATCTCTGATCACAGGGGTCTGAGAGCTAGAGTCCAGATCATGCTGCAGTCAGCCCAACAATGATGCCCTGGGCAGCAAGGAACAATCTTTGGGAGTAATGTTTGGGACCTTGGCCCAGCAGAAGGGCTCATCCAGCCATGATGTCATACTGGGACACAAACTTGGTGGAACCGATGCTAAGTCAGAACTAAGCTTAGTTAAGAGCCTAATTCCACCCCCAGCATTGAGGGAAGAAGGGTATGGAGGAGAGAAATGCATGTACACTTATTCTTTCTATATCTGTGAACTAAATATCCTTTTGTAAAAGCCAATGAATTATATAGCTAAATGGAACTGGGACACTAGTCACTTAGCCCCTAACAAATGGAGGGAATATAGCCAGGGAGAACTTGTGCCGATAGCACTAGAGAAAAACCACTTGCAATCCCTTCAGAATCCCTAAGAACCTCGTGGGAGACATTAATAGACATGGCCCTGAGAGAGCTGGGCCAGAGTGCATAGATGTCAACTCCTGGAAGGCAAAGACTCACATTTTACTGCCTTGTAATGCCAACAATCAGGTATAAAGTCCTACATAACAGCACTCAATGAATTTGTTGAATTTATTTTTCAACTGTCCCAAGTCTCAATACAATGTGTGTGTGTGTGTGTGTGTGTGTATGTGTGTGTAGTGACTTCCTTAGTGGCTTCCAGGGTTCTGCAGTACAATACAAGATCCAAAGCTAGATAAGATGTATAGCAAACTACCTGGGTATTACAATCCTGCCCAAGATCCTCATATTCAAATTAATCCTTTTTTTAAATCTCCTCCCCTGTCTGGGCTCATTATTCACAATGTCCTGTGGGCATCCCTGGGGCTACATAAAAGGACCCTGGTGTGTAAGCAAAGAGAGGGGCCCCGAATCTTCCCTCTCTGAACATGAAAGCCTGCATCTTTAACCTAGTCTTTCTTTTGGTGTTAATGAGCAGTCACGTCCACCCCCTTGTATTTAGGTGTTCTTTCTACTCCAGTTCCTATGCAAGACTAGTCAAAGAGAAAATCAGAGTCTCCCATTCTGAGCACCTGAGGGCAAAAACACACTCACAAGTCTTTGTTCCCTTTCCATGAACACAACAAACTGCTTTGTCCCAAGGCTAGATGCAGGCAGCTTGTGATCTGGACTAACTGGCCTTTATTCTTTTTATTCATACTCTACACATTCTGATGAGAAATGAACTGTAGGGAAAGCCCACTTGGTTCTCTTGGTGGGTCACCTTGTCGTGTCACTTTGCCACAGTCAATACTGTGCAATATCAATATGTTGATGTTTTGATTTAACATCAATTTTGTTGATGTTAACATTTTAATGTTACCGTAAAATGTATGTGAGCCATGGGTCTTTTTAACTCTGACACTGGGCAAAACCCAAGTAATACAGATACAAAGGAGAATTCTTTGGTTAGATAGATTTTGAGGAGGAATAGAAATAACCAAGCTGAATCCTCCTGGGAACCAAGAAGCTCATTTTAAAAGCCCTTCACAGTCTTTCACAATCATAAATGCTCAATATATTTGCTGGGTACCTAGGATCATATATGGCATCTCCAGGATGAAAAACCCTCCCAACACACACACACACACACACACACACACACACACACACACACACACACACACACACACACACAC
>NW_027185755.1:2989615-3068389 GCF_028583685.1 Petaurus breviceps papuanus | reverse complement strand
CACACACACACACACACACACACACACACACACACACACACACACACTCTGACTCAGGTAGGGGTATAGGCCTATCATTCAAGCCCTTATCCAGGATGGACAAACCTCCTTAAAATTAGGTTATCAGCAGCATGTGAGAGAAAACCTGGCCTCTCTAATCAGTACTTTCTTTGGACTGCCTTCACTGTTGTCCAACATAGTATAAAATTAAAATGCATTTGGCAAAATAAAATCTATTCAAAATTTGGTAAAAAATTTTTTTTTCTTTTCTTAGGAGTTCAAGGGTCAAGGATGTATGGTTTTGGTTTTTTTTTTTTAAACTGTGTATGTATGGTGTTCATCAAAGGAGTTCCCTGATCAATTTAAGATTAAAGACAGGTGGTACAGGGAAAGAGGGGTAGGCCCAAAGTCTGGAAGGTGTGACTTTAAGTCCAGCCTCAGGCACTTACTAGCTGTGTGACCCTAGACAAATCCCTTAACCTCTGTTTGCCTCAGTTTCCTCAGCTGTCATAACAGCACCTACCCCCCTCCTCCAGAGTGGTTGTGAGGATGAAATGAGATAATATTTGTAAAGCTCTTAGCACAGTACCTGGAACTAGTAGGTACTTCTTCCTACAGGCTCATAAGCCTTTGTCTGGAACTCTGTTCATATCAATTGAGAATGAATTGATTGACTCAGATTGTTGAAGGTCAAAGAAAACCCTTTGGGCTGAACCTAAAAAGGATGTGTCTTTTCTACCCTTTTTTCCTCCTTTTCTGAGCACAGGTCAAACCAAAGATCTGAGAATGTATTGGGGAGGAGGGTGTGAGGATATGGGAGGAGACTTTTGTGTAGCCCTCCAACCATCTCAACTCAGGGGGTGAGATGACAGCAGTCAGATAATAGCAGCCAGGGGAGCCATGGAAAATGAAGAATTCAGGAACTCTGCATACCTTGACCTAAACTGGAGAAGCAATAGCAAGGACATATGACAGTTACATGTACTCTCAACTATATGGCTCCAATATAAAAGAAACACAAGGCCAAGTAGTGATAGTTCCCTAATCCCAGTCCTCTATAGAGAGAAAAGAGAATTCCTAGGCATCCCTAGTCTTATAGGGGAAATAAGATTGAGCACATGGTCCCCAGAGAGCAGCAAAGGACTAAAGCTACAAGGAAGCAAGAAACCTGAACTTTGCTCAACAATAAACTTCACTCTGTGTCATCCAAAGAGCATGGGGCCAATGGAAACCTCCCAATTCATTTCTATTCTTTGAGGATCAAGCCTTTAGGGTAGTAACATAAAGTCTGATGCCCATAAAGGTCTCTTCTGGCTCAACCCACAAGAATGTCAGGGGGTACCCGTCTTAACAACCCTAAATTTATTTCCCTTCTAAAGAGAGGCCAAAATTTTCAGATGAAGAAATCAAAGCTATCTACAGTCATATGAATTAGGATGAAAAATGCTATCTATCTCCAGAAAAAGAACTGGTAGACTCTGAATGCAGATTGAAGCATACTTCTTTACTTTATTTTTGGGTTTTGTATTTTTTTTTTGGTCTGTGTTTTCTTTCACAACATGACTAATATGTTTTGCATGACTGCACATGTATAACCTATATCAAATTGCTTTCTTTCCCAATGAGGGGGGAAGGGAGGAAGGGAGAGAATTTAAAACTCAAAATTTTTGTTGAATAATGTTTTTTTTCTCCCCAATTATATGTAAAGACAATTTTTAACATTCATTTAAAAAAATTGAGTTCCAAATTTTTTCCTTCCCTCCCTCACCTGCCCCTCCCTGAGACAGTAAGCAATTTGAGATAAGTATACATGTTCAATCATAAAAAACGTATTAGTCATGCTGTGAAAGAAGACACAGACCCAAAGTTAAAACACACACACACACAAAAGTGAAAATAGTATATTTTGATCTGCATTCAGACTCCTTCAGTTCTTTTTCTGGAGATGGATAGCATTTTTCATCATGAATCCTTTGAAATTATTTTTGATCATTATATTGCTAAGAATAGCTAAGGCATTAACAATTACCATATGATATTGCTATAACTGTGTACTATCTTCTCCTGGTTCTGCTCACTTCATTTTGCATCAGTTCATGTTAAGTCTTTCCAGGTTTTTTCTGAAATCAGCCTGCTCATCATTTCTTATAGTACAATAGAATTCCATTACAATCACATACCACAGCTTGTTTGGTCTTTCCCCAATTGATTTTCCTCAATTTCCAATTCTTTGCCTTTAGAAGAAGAACTGCTATAAATACTTTTGTACAAATAGATTCTTCCCTCCCCCTTTTTTAATCTCTTTGGGATACAGACCTAATAGTAGGTATTGCTGGGTCAAAGGATATGCACAGTTTTATAGCCCTTTGGGCACAGTAGAACTCAAAAAAAAATTTTTAATGGATGTTAAAAGTAGTTTTACATATAGTTGGAGAAAACAAAATATTTAAATTTTTTTTTTAAAAAGAGAGGGCAAATGTCAAGATTATGGTATAAGTCTGCAGAACTGCATTAGACCCTGAGGAAGGTGGGGCTTCCAGGAGAGGGCAGAGAATTGTATTGATTGTTTATGTACTTTTCTGAGTCCTTAGTATTTTCCTTAGTGTGAGAAATAAAGGCTAAGCTGTATCCTGTCCCTGATCTACATTGTTACCCTGCATGCTTGCAGGAGAGCTGAAGACTTGAGATAGAGATCTAGACATGAGTTACAAAAGATTTACTGAGATTCCACAGAGGCAACTGTTTGGAGGCAAAATGAGCCAAACAATTCTGACTTGTGGAGCCTCTCCTGAGACTGAAACTAGTCTGTGAAAGTCCCAGAGACTAGGGCCTTGAGCCACAGGCTACATTTAACTCTTATTTTAAAGCCTTAGCACATTTCTCTTCTATAAAAATCCTCTTTCCTTTCAGATGACCTAGGAAGTATAAGTATTTACTAAGGACCTACTCTCTTTAGGATAATGTGCTAGGCAGTGGATGAAACACAAAATTTAGATGAGACAAAGGAACTTGCTTTCAAGTTTATAGTCTGGTAGGGCAGCTAGATGGCACAGCAGATAGGGAGCTGGATCTGGAGTCAGGAAGATCTAACCTTGGACACTTACTAATTGTGTCAGTTACTGGGCAAGTTAATTACAATTGTGTCAGTTACTGGCCCAGTTATTTCACCCTGCTTTCTCATCTATAAAATGAGCTGGAGAGGGAAATGGCAAACCACTCCAATGTCTTTGCCAAGAAAATCCAAAATGGCAACTCAATGACAATGATAGATATGATACCCAAACACAAATAATATAAGATATTACACTAGTTTGCTAAAAGGCTAAATCACGGAGAGACAAAGCAAGAGAGAGGTCATGATCACAACCAAGTTGGGACTGGGGGTGGAAATCAAGATAAATTTCCCAGAGATGGTGGTATTTGAACTATGTTTTTGAACTGATCCCAAATTCAACAGGCAAAGAGAGATTGAGACAGGGATGGGCTGGAAAAAGTTTAACAACTGGCTCTCCAGGGGGCTAAAGGCACCCATGACATAATTTTAAGTTTAATCTACATTATAAACATTATTCCATCACTTTCTTAAGTTTAGAAAATCAATAATAAACAATGAATAGAACCCTGATTTGTAGCATTTGCTAATTCCAGAGATGTAAAGGCTCACACTGAAAAATTTAGCAAACAGCTCTCCAGAGCCAGTTTGAGCTGGCTTCAGGCACATTCCTGGATGAAGGACATTCAAGACAAGAGCACAGTGTAAGCAAATGCACACAGGTGAGCAGAGCATGTGTTCAAAGGGCGAAGACCTGTTTGTTTTAGCTCCAGCACACAGTGCATAAAGAGGAGAAAGTAGGAATTAAGGTTGGTAAAGAGATTATTATATCATTTCTTGGGGGGGGGGAGTGGGATGTATTTCACTAAGATGAAAAACAGCATACGGAGATTCAGTGAGAATTGTGTTAGCAATTCTCCCTTTGAAGTAACTTTACTTTCAAAAGCGGTGACTGAAATTGCCACCAGATGTCAGCACTGCCTCAGGAAACTCAGGAGCAGAAACTGCAGTTGCCTCTGAGTTTGATGAGGTGGTATTGATGGATCTGCCTGGACTAACATCAACGTGTTGCCAAGGAACATCTGGAGACACGTTGTCTTGACTCTCGTGGCAGGCCAAGGAGGAGAAAGATTAAGGGGAAAGTGGGCCTTTTATAACCAACAGGTTTCAGCGCCACAGGCTAAATCTAATTGATGCACTCTATGGAGACACTGGTCAGTCTTTGCACTTACCACCTATGGTGGCTCAAGATCAGTCAACAGAATAACATCCAAAAAAAAAAAAATCCAGTCCTAAGCAGCATTAATAGAAATATGATGGGAAGACCGAGGAACGTTATAGCCTTAGCTAGTATATTATATTCAGGTCTGGATGCTATATTTCAGGAAGGACAAGGACAAGAAGAAAAGAAAGAGAGAAACAGGGAGGAAGGGAGGAAGGAAGGAAGGAAGGGAAGAAGGGAAGGAGGGAGGAAGGGAGGGAGGGAGAAAGGGAGGGAGGAAGGAAGAAAGGAATTTATTAAGTGCTTATTATGTGACAGGTACTGTACTAAGCACTTTACAAACATCTTATTTGATCATCAAAAAACCATTGGGAAGCAGGTGCTACTATGATCCCCATTTTACAGATGAGGAAACTGAGGCAGACAGAGATTAAATGACTTACCCAGGGTCATACAGATAGTAAGTGTCTAAGGTAGGATTTAAACTCAGGTTTATGGAATAATTAGATAATTCTTTGGCACCAAAGAGAGAGATGTGCGCTAATGGGCAGATATCACTCAAAAGCAGATTTTAAATAAATATAAGGAGATGTTCCCTAATAATTTAAGATCTGCAAAAGTGGAATGGATGGCTATGAGAGGGAATAATCTAAAACAGGGGTGGGGAACCTGCGCCTTCAAGGTCACATGTGACCCTGTAGGGCCCCAAGTGCATCCCTTTGTCTGAATCCAAACTTAACAGAACAAAGAAGTTTGGATTTGGTCAAATTCACACTTGAAAGGGTCAAAGGGTCATACTTGAGGACCTAGAGGGTCACATGTGGCCTCAAAGTAGCAGGTTCCCCACTCCTAAGTCCTAAGGGTTTTGAAACAAAGACAGGATTACTACTTGTTCAGAATGCAGAGGAAATTCGTGGGATAGGACATGACCTCTGAGGTCCTACTTACAACTCAGGGTGAAACTCACTGCAAGGAAAACCATGGTCTTTTGTTGGATTTTTTCATAGATGGGAAGTGAATTGCAGTTGTCTGAACCCCTGTAACTCTGCCTAGTGGACTGATATTCAAGAAATCTGCCTGATCTAGAGATCTCTTTATCTTATTTATTTACATGACAGATGAGAAAAAATAGGAGAAAACAAAAGGATTACTGTGGAAATGCTAAGTGTTAGCTATGTGAAGAGGCAGAAATTCCCATAATCTGAAAGGAAAACCACACCCAGGGGTGTGCTGGGTGTGTGAGACTTCACCCCTCAAAAATCAGAAAGTACCACAAATCAGGACTTGATTTATTGCTTTGTTGATTGTCTAGACTTTAAAAAGTGATGGAGAAATAATGCACAGTAATGCATTATTATGTTATATATGATATATTATGTCAAGATATAATATATGTGTTCATTATAACATCAATAATGCATATTCACCTTAAAAGTGTCTATTACATACATTTATTTTGAGACCCAGTTATTAAATATTTACTGGCATACTTCTGTGTATGAGGAACAAAGAGGGTGGTTGGAGTGCCCCATCGAGAACCTGAAAAAGGGCTAAAGACTAGACTTGAGCTTTCAGTGGTATGGGGACCTCCATCTACAAATTCAGGTCAACACCTTCTCTGCAATTAAAAGTTTTAGAGAGCTGTCTAAAGCACCGAGAGTTTCAGTCACACAGCCTGCACCTGTCAGAGGTGGCAACTGATCCCAGGTCTTCCTGACTCCATGGCCAGCCCAACCCTCTATGGTATGCTGCCTTTCTAAAAGAAGGGATGTGTTGTTATTATTTAGTTGATTGTCTGATTGTTCATGGCCCCATCTGGGGTTTTCTTGGCAAAGATACTAGAGCAGTTTGCAAACAGGGTTAAGTGACTTGCCCAGGATCATACAATTAGCAAGTGTCTGAGACTGGATTTGAACTCAGGTCCTCCCTGACTCCGGGGCTGCTCCACCTAGCTGCCCAAGATCATAGGACCATAGATCTAGAGCTAGAAGAGACCCCAAAATTCATCTAATCCAACCTACTCATTTTACACATGAGGGAACTGAAACCCCAGGAGACTAAGTGATTTGCATAAGGACACATAGGGAGTAAGCATCAGAAGCAGGGAGTGAACCCAAGTACTCTGACTCCATAGCCAGTGCCCCTGCCTTCCCATGACATAGACTCTGTCCTATTTTCTCACGGTTTTGATTTCTTCTTCTTCTTCTTCCTCCGACCCATACTGGGCTGTGTGACCCTTGGCAAGTTACTTAACCTGTCCTACAACAGCAATTACTGTTGTTAAGGAAAGAAAAAAATAGGCTGAAGTCAGGGTTTAAAGGGCTTTAAATGCAAAACAGAGGAATTTGCATTTAATCCTAGAGCTAATAGGGAGTCAGAGTAGTTTAATGAGCAGGGCAGTGACATGATCTGAGCTGTACTTCAAGACTATCACTGTCACTGCCATGTGGAAGATGGATGAAACAGGGAAAAAATTTAAAATTTCTTAAGAAAAAACAGGAAGATCAGTTAGGAGGTTGCCACTGTAATAGTCCAGATGCTGGGGGCCTAAAATAAGAGAGTGATTTTTCAAGTGAGGAGAAGGGAACAAATGTGAAAGATGCTATGAAGGTAAAAGCCCTAAGACTTGATGGCTGAAGGAGCCCATGTGGTCAGAGTAGCTATAGTGGTAAGGTGAGGCCCAGAGAGTTCAGGGTGGTGTGGTTGGCCATTGCTCAAACCTCCCATGGCTACTTTACCCCAGACACCATTTAGAAATGTATTTAGAATGTTAACTCAGTGTAACTCAAGGCCCAGGACCCCTCCAAGACTCTGGGCTCACATGAACCCACATTCAATATTGGGTACTTACCCCTACAAATGATCTCATTATTCCTTCTTGGTTCATTGTCCCCCATCTAGAATTACTCTCTGAACATATCCAAAAGAAAAGTCAAAGGTAGCTTACATCTAAGTTTCCCCAAATCTAGGTAAGATTCCCAACTCCCATCTAGGCATTCAAGGTACCAAATTAGTATCTGGTATAGGACAGCTTTTATTTCTCCCCACAAAACTATAAAAGATTCAAAGAACTCCTAAGAGTCCATAAACAGATTCTCTAAACTTTTATGACAGCCATCAACTCAAGCTCATTAAATTCCTTCAGAAAGGAGCTGAATAACATTCAATGAGTCATTCTTTGCCACAGAGTCTTTCACACTTGTCCCAAGACTCAGTGTCACCCTGTGGTTTCCACCTACCTCTCCTCCTCCAGAAGGCAAGCAAACACTGCACAAGAAATCTATTTCCTATAGACCTGTACTATCTGAGTAATTTCCAGTAATCGCTTTGGGTTATGTGATCTACATATCTCACACTTGAACTGTCGGTCCCTTGAAGTAACTAGAGTCTAACCAGTGTTCATAAGCTTTGGGCAAATACAGGTAACTTTCATATGTTCCTACTGTAAGGTTCCTTGGGAGAGGAGACTATGCATGGGCATAGGATCACAAGGTCATAGATTTAGAGCTGTCAAAGACCTTGGGGTTCATCAAATACAACCTCCTCATCTGTAAGATGAGGAAACAGAGGCCCAGAGAGTTTAAGTGACTTGACCAAATTCACATAGGCAATAATTGCAGTGGAAAGATTTGAACTCAGTTCTTCTTTCTCCAAAGTCAATGCTCTTTCTTTTGTGCCATGATGCCCTCATCACTCACGAAGGAAGGAAGGAAGGAAGGAAGGAAGGAAGGAAGGAAGGAAGGAAGGAAGGAAGGAAGGGAAGGATAAAGGAGGAAAGGAGGGATGAAAGAAGGAAGGGAGGGAGGGAGGAAAGAAGGAAGGAAGGGAAGGATAAAAGAGGAAAAGAGGGATGAAAGAAGGAAGGGAGGGAGGGAGGAAAGAAGGAAGGAAGGAAGAAAGAAAGGAAGAAGGAAAGAAGGAAGGAAGGAAAGAGAAGGGAGGGAGGAAAGAAGGGATCACTTTTTTTTTTTTTGCTTTTTGGAGGGCAGTTGGGGTTAAGTGACTTGCCCGAGGTCACACAGCTAGTAAGTGTGTCAAATGTCTGAGGCCCGATTTGAACTCAGGTCCTCCTGTCTCCAGGGCCAGTGCTCTCTTCACTGTGCCACCTAGCCACTCCAGGAATCACTTATTAAGTACCAATATGTACCAGGCATGATGGTAAGCACTTTACAAACATTGTCTCATTTGATCTTCACAAAAGCCCTGGGATATAAGTTCTTTTTTTTTTCTACTTTACAGTTGAGGACACTGAAGCAAACAGAGGTTAAGTGACTTGCCCAAGATCACACTAGTCAGTGTCTAGGGCCACATTTGAACTCAGGTCTTCTTGTCTCCAGGCCTAGCACTCTCTCTACTGTACTATCTAGCTAAAAGGCATTAAAATATTACTTTTTGTGTATCACTGGTAAAGAGAAGGAGAAACAGAAAGTGGATAGGGGCTACTATTAATTCATTTCAATTCAATGAACATATTATTATTAGATAGTATTAGAAACCTATTAGAAAGCAAGTTCTGTTCTCCATGTCCAACCTTGGAGCCATAATTAGGAACCTAGAACAAATTCAACTGAGAAGAATGGGGAAGACAGGAACCTTGAGGCTGTTTTGGGAAAGTCAGAACATGCCCCCACTGCCACTGATCCAGAATGTTCCACGTGGCATGGCACCAGCACTGTCATATGGGCCATCCAGCCTAGCCAGCGACAACTGTACCAGCATGGTGTGGGGGAAGGCAAGAACTGGGAAAGGGATATAAGAGTGATGTAGCACCCTCAGGAAGTGGTAGCTTTGGTCAGGCAAGGGAAGGGGGCAGCAAGAATCCCATGGAGGATCACAAAAGCCCCCAGTTTCCTGTGCTCCGGTGATGGCACCGCCTAACCCTCACTCCACCCTTCTACAAATGCAAAACCCCTCCAAGGACTTGAAGCAACTGTCTCTAAGTTTTTATTTCAACAATATTTTATTATTGCTTCATGCATTTCTGCTTTTCTATGACATGTAAGTGGGAGGAAGGAAGGGAAACAAAATGATACTTGGCTAAAAATATGACTGGCCTAGTTTTCATAGCCACATACATGAGGCACAAATAATGCCAAACATGTGTAGAGTGCTTTGCATTTGACAAAAATACTTGCCCCCTGCCCACGCTTTTTAAGTGGGTCTTAAAGAATTCTATTCAATACTTACTCCCATTCCTTCCGCTTAGCTTGGGGGGTACTGTGGATTTTGTGGGCCTGGTGAGCCAAGATGATATCCCGATGATCCACCACGCCACCTCGACGCTTGAAAGAGGGTACTTCTTGGCTCTCATTCATCTGATGGTATCGCATGTCTTGCAGGTTTCTGGGCCTACCCAAAAAAGGGTAGTCCAAGCCAGAGAGCCCCGAGTCCTGTTCTTGTAGAATATCATAATAATTTGGTGGAGAGAGCATGGGAGCCCGGTCCATGTGGAGTTTTGCCATCCATATGCCTTTGGGAAGGAGGCCCAAAGTCTTCTGCCCTCACTATTCTGAGGGTGAAACTACAGAGAGGAGGAAGATTAAAAAAGAGAGAGAGAGAGAAGACAAAGGAATTAGGGAGAATCCCTATAATGTCAGAGGCGATTGAGGATCTACCTAGAAGAGGCCCAAACCATGCTGGATTTTTGAGTGTGGAAGGTGAAGGAGGGAGTTACAGAAGTAAGAAAGCCTGAGTTCAAATCCTGACTCTGATACTTATTACTTGAGTAGCTTTGGGTAAATCATTTCCCTTCCCTTGGATCATTTTTCTCACCTACAAAATTAGAAGGTTGGACAACATCAATGGTGTCAGACTTAAGGAGAAATGAGGGGCCACTAAATTGTACATAGAAAACTACATATCGGGGCAGCTAGGTGGTGCAGTGAATAGAGCAATGGCCCTGGAGTCAGGAGGACCTGAGTTCAAATCCAGCCTCAGACACTTGACATACTTACTAGCCTTTGGGCAAGTCACTTAACCCCAATTGCCCTCCAAAAAGCAAAAAAAAAAAAAACCAAAAATCCTACATACTTATGTTATCTCTGCTTTATCACATTTTTAATTATTTTGTTAAATATTTTCCAATTACATTCCAGCACTCTGGAATGTTGTAGGCCACATGGAGCCTGCAGGCTGTGTGTCTGACCCCTTTGGACTGATCTTCAAGGTCCCTTCCAGTTCCAAAATCCTTTGGTCTTTCTTGTGATCCCATGATCCTCTTCTCTTTGTTTCATGGAATATGGAATCATGAGCCATCCATAGCTCAGGGTGGGCTTATCCCTTGGTGAGACATACCACTAAAACCTACTTCTTGAGGATTACCCATCAAAAGAAGCTAGCAGAATCAAGACCAAGGGGCAAATCAAGAGCTTTAGACTTTATTCCCACCTCTTTCTCATCAGGCAACCTGGCATGAAGGATTTAGTTTCTCTGCATATCAATTCCTATCTGTAAAATGGGTGTTCTGAGGCCTCATCTTCCCTCCGGACAAAAGCTTTGTAGAGGACATGAGGACAGGTGAGAAAATGTACACAAATTACTATGTTCTCCTTAGAAGGAATGAACTACTAAAGGTACAATTTCATTAAGTTGTATTTAAATTATTTGAAAACAGAAGCTGTTTTGGTTTTGTCTTAATATCTATTACACCTAGTATAGTACCTTGCACACAGTAGTGAGTGCTTAATAAATGTTTTTTCCATAAAATTAGGGCTCTTTTGGTCTAATCATTCTAGAAAGCAGTTTGGAACTATGCCCCAAAACCTACAAAACTATACACATCTTCTGACCCAAAGATATCACTATTAGGTCAATGCCCCAAAGAGGTCAAAGAAAGAGGGAAAGGATCCATATGTATAAAGATATTTATGGCAGTTCTTTTTGTGGTGGCAAAGAATTACAAACAGCCAGGGTTGGGGAGAGAGGCCTGTTAACTGGGGAATGTTTGAACAAGTTTTGTTGTATGTATGTGATGAAATACTAGTGGGTCCCAAGAAATGATGAAGGGGACAGTTTCAGAAAAACCTGGGAAGACTCAGGTAAACTCATGCCAAGTGAAGTGAATAGAAGCAGGAAAACAATTTGTACAATAACAATGATGCTGTAAACACAAACAATTTCAAAAGATTTAGGAACTCTGACCAACACAATAACCAACCACATTCCAAAGGACTTGAGATGAAACATGCTACCCGTGTCAGAGAGGGGAGATACTCAGAAGAGACGTTAAGACGGAGGGGCCATAGGGGATATTTTTTGTTTGTTTGACAATACTCATTTGTAACAGAGGTTTGGTTTTGCTTTTGCTTTCTCAGTTGGGAGAATGGGGAGGGAGAGAAGGCAGATCTGAAAAGAGATGGTGAGAGCATCTTCATCAGTGAAAATTCTATCAAGCACCCACTGTGTTCAGTATGGGGTATCCTGTCCACAATGAGTCTGAAGGAGACCCATGCTGTTTATGGATAACTGCATTGAATCCTGAACTCGTGTGTGTGTGTGTGTGTGTGTGTGTGTGTAACCTGCAGGACTACAGCCATGTCACTTACCCTCTCAATACTCTAGGCAACTCATTAAGACTGTAAGCTGAAGAAAAGTTCCCAAATAGCAATGTTGGGTAGAGGGAGTTTCTACGCTAAGATTTCTCCATATTATGATAGCATAGTTTCTGACTAATAATAGTAAAAGTCTGAGCCACCAGAGGTCTGGGGATAGCTAACCTCTCTGGGGCTCTGTTTGTCTCCTATTTAAACCAGTGCATTTTCCTTGAGATACTTTACTTTGTACCACTGGAGATGGATCATTACTAGGTGAAAATTTAAGGTATGAATTTTTTCTAAATTGAGTTTTCATGCTTACAGAAGCTTAAAGTTGGAAGAGATCACAGGGTCATCTTATCCAACCTATGCTTGAACAAAAATCCACGCTAATAGCTTACATTTTTGTATCAGTCAGCCAATAAATTGTCATTAAGTGCCTTCTATGTATCAGGCACTGTGCTAAGGACTAGGGTCACAAAGGCAAAAGATAGTTCCTGTTCTCAGGGAGCTTCCAGTCTAACAGGGGAAATGATATGAAAGCAGCTATGTACAAACAAGATATGTACAGGATAATTTGGAAATATTCAACAGAGAGGGCACTAGAATTAAAGGAGACCACGGAAGGGCTTCCTATAGAAGGTGGTATTTTTGCTCATACTTGAAGGAAGCCAGGAAAATCAGGAGGCAGAGATGAGACTGGAGAGAATTCCAGGCATGGGAAACAGTCAGAGAAAATGCCTGGAATCAGATGGGAGCATCACCTTCAAGGAATAGTCAGAATGCCAGTGTCACTGGATCAAAAAGATGTATGAGGTAGAGGGTGTAAAATGACTGGAAAGGTGTTTGGGGTGGGGAGTGTCAGGCTATGAAGATTTTGTAATTTTTTGTTTTTGTTAATTTATTTTAAACTTGAATATAAAACATTAATACACAATAAGAAAAGAAAAAGAAACATCATAAACTTAAATATTAAAATTTAAATACAAAATAAGAAAAAAAAAGCATTGCCATGGGCACAGCAGAATGTGAGAGAAGATTCTAAATATATAGCAACAAATTTCCATTTCAAGAAAGCCGATATAATAAATACTCCATATTGTGTTTGGAGCTGTCCATCTTTACTTCCTTTTAAGTTTTATTTTGTTCTCTGCTGCACACTTTTTACTTTGTTCTTATTTCCCTCTTTCCTCTCCCTCCCTCCCCCAAGAAAGCTATAATTAAGTTCAGATATATTTATATATACATATATATACACACAAATCTATATATACTTAGATATGTATAATTACACTCATATATATATATATAGATTCATATGCATCTATGTAAGGCTATACTATATTTGTTTATCCTCTGTTTCTCTGAAGATGGTAGCATCTTCCTTCATAAGTCCCAGTCTTTCCCTATTTTTCTAAGTCCACCAAATCATCATTTCCTACACCACAGAAACAGAGGATTTTATATTTGATCCTGGAAATGTTAGGGAAACATTGGAGCTTATTGAATAGGAGGGTTATGCTGTCAAACTTTGGCTTTGGGAAGATCACTTTGACAGCTGAGCCTGCACCAGGGTGATGGCAGTATCAAAGGAGAGAAAGGAGCTGATTCCAGAGATATGGCAAAGATGAAACTGATGGGCATTGATGACAGATTTCATATGACAAGTGAGAGATAGTGATGAAATAAGGATGATATATAGGCTACAAGACTGAGGGACTGGGAGGATGATGGTGACCTCAACAGTAATAGGGAAGTTGGCCGGGAGGGGCAGGGCTCGGTGGAAAGATAATGAGTTCCATTTTGGATGTGTTGAATTTCAGGTGTCTAAAGGATGTCCAGTTGGAAGTGTCTGAAAGACACTTAAGGTTTGCAAAGAACTTTACATACATTATCTCATTTGACCCTTAAATAACCCTGAGAAGTGCTATTATTATCCTCATTTTACAGGTCAAGAAACTGAGGCAGAAAGAGACTAAGTGACTTTTCCAGAGGCATTCAGACAGTCAGTTTCTGAGGTAGAATTCAAACCTGGATCTCTCTGGCTCCAAGTCTAGCCCCTTTGTCCACTACATTTGAGGGTGAACTCCCTGTGTCCCAAGTCAGTCTAGTTCTCCAGTCCCCAAAGTATAGGTAAATTATTCATTGCAGAATTTTAAGCTTCATGCCAGTTTCTTCACCATAAGGCCCATGTATGCTAGAGGGAGAAGAGGGGGAGAAAAATGGGGAGGTGGAAAATGAAGGATCAGATTTGTGATTTCATCAGTAGAGAGAACTTCTGATGTGGAAACTCCTTTCACTAACAAATATTAAGCAAATTGTCTGCAATGTATAGTCTTAGAAAGTTCCCTTGGGACGCTGAGAAGTTGCAACTTGCCCATGGTCACACAGCTCAGGTTATCAGAGAGAGATATCGAACCCAGGCCTTGCTGTCTTCAATATTGGTCCCTCCATCTATGATACAATGCTCTCTTTTACACTCAATCTTTTATACTCAAGGAAGACAAGCCTTTTTAGATATTAGCCTGAGCCAATCATAATTAAAAAGATAAATGGAATGCAAAAAAAATTTATAATGCATTTTTAAAATCTAATGATATAACTAAATGAGTTTTGCCAGTGCAGCTGCTTGGGCATACAAACCAGTTTAGGAATGTGGGAAGGCAGGATTTTATTCTTAATCTATTTTCTCTAAAGTTATTTTAAGGGCCCAAACTAAAAAGGCTCTCCCTACTTCCCTGATGGGATCAATTCAATATTCAGTGTAACTAATGGGGTTTAACAGGTCTATTAGATATTCAGCTTCAATTTTCTACTGCCAAATTTCATTCTTTCTAACTCCTACAATTACACATTTATATTTGGAGTCCTTTATGTTTGGTAAATTGCTTTGCCGTCTTTTTTTTTTATCTATTATTCCTTACAACCAACCCTAAAAGGAAAGTGCTACCTTCTCCCTCCTATTTTATAGACAAGAAAAGTGAAAGCCAGAAATCATGCCCAAATGTCCTACCACAATTTATGGCAGTGCCCCTAAATCCCACTGGGCCACAAAGGATGCAATTCCCATTCTATGTACTTTCCACAACAATTCTTGAAGTCCCACAGTTAACATATCAAGAAAAGTTACTGGGGCAGCTAGGTGGTACAGTGAATAGAGCAGGGCCCTCGAGTCAGGAGGACCTGAGTTCAAATCCCACCTTAGACACTTAAAACAAAAACTAGCCATGTGACCTTGGGCAAGTCACTTAACCCTAATTGCCCTACCTTCTCCCTCCAAAAAGCAAAACAAACAAAAAAAAAACACATTTGCTGAATTAAAATTAAAGTTGCATTATCATGTAAATTACTTTAAAAAAAAAAAAGAAAGAAAAGTACTGCTTGCAGGTCCAGTAGACTTAAACTCAACATGTCCCAAACTAAATTCATTATCTTTCCCCCCCCCCCCCCCCCCCTCCAAACTTCCCTATTAATGCTGAGGGTACCACCATCCTTGTAGACTCCCAGCCTTGCAAACTAGGTGTCATGTTCGACTCTTCATTCCCCCCACCCCACCTCATCCCGCCATATGCAATCTGTTGCCAAGGCTTGTCTATTTCACCTTTGTACGTGTCTCAAATGCTCCTCCTTCTCCCCTCTGATACTGCCACCACCCTGTCATCACCTCACACCTGCCCTGTTGCAATAGCCTATTTGTTGGTCTGCCTGCCATAGGTATCTCCTAAATCCAACCAATTCTCAATTAAGCCACCAAAGTGATTTTCCTAAAGCATAGGTCTGACCATGTCACTCTTCTACTCAATTAACTCCAGAGATTCCTTTTCTCCTCCAGGATCAAATATAAAATGCTCTGTTTGGCTTTCAAAGCCCTTCACAATCTAGCAGCCTCCCCTTGCCTACCCTTCCAGTCTTCTTCTCCTTATACCACCACCATCCCAGCAAACCCTTCCTTCCAGTGACATTAGCCTCTTTCGCCGTTCCATGAACAAGACGTGCCATCTCTCAGCTCTTGGCATTTTCTTTGGCTGTCCCCCATCCCTGGAAAGCTTCCCCCCTCATCTCCATCTCCTTTCTTCCCTGACTTCTTTCAAGTTCCAGCTAAAATCCCACCTCCTTCAGGAAGATTTTCCCTCTTAATTTTAGTGCCTTCACTCCCCCCCCCCCTTTTATCCTGGATATAACTCGATTGTATATAGTTGCTTTGATGTTATCTCTCCCATTAGCTGGTGAGCTCTTTGAGGATGAGAGCTGTCCTTTGCTTTTTTTTTGTATCCCCAGAGTTTCTCGTGGTGCCTGGTACATATTAGACAATTAATAAATATTTATTGACTGTCTGACTGACTGGGGCAGCATCCTTTCCAGTACTAACACCAGAGAAAGCAAGCTAGAGTGGATTTCCCCAGAAGAATGAGTGCTACATACCAGATCTCCAAGGAGAGCTGAGGCAATTCCCCTGAACAATTCCACAGGTCTGAAAAATAGCCCAGAACTCTCTTCACACTGGTGGACAAAACCTTAGAAGGCAGATCAGAAGGGATAGTCCTGGGAATGAAGTTACCTAGGTCATTTTTTATCTCCTGAACAGCGACTTCAGACTAGATTCTGTTCCCCCTGATATTTTCCTAAGTGTGTGATCCAGGAAGGGAGGGATAGCAACCACAGAGTAGGGGAAAGAGAACAGCTGTTCCTGGCTAGGTGATCAGAGGGAAACAAAACAAAGGGCACTGGGATGAGACATTAACAAACAGTTTTCATAGGGACACAGCTGCCAGATAGGAGTCATATGTGTGCACCTGAAAAGCAAACATGTCAACAGACCACTAAGTTACCCTGGCAATGTAGCTGTCCCCCAAATGGGTGGTCACAACATGTGTGTGCAGGCACATAGGATGTATATATGTATACATATCTATGAGTGTGTGTGTATACCTGTATCACCAATAAAGTCATAAAAATGTACCTATGGTCAAAAGAGTACATTTATGAGGGAGTGACCAGAGTCCATAGGAATAAGCATTCATTACCAGTAGCTAAATGCAGTGGAAGAAAAAGGAAGAAACCATTAAATGGACTCAAAGGAAGAAATTTGGTTTGAGTCATTGAAAGGAGAAACAAAAATGAGAAGACAAAAAGACTCCAAGTGGTGTGTGTATACACATATATATGGGACATACAGATATGTAATATATATGGGGTGTATTTATATATCTGATAGATGGATGGATAGATAGATACATGAATGGGTAGATAGATAGATAAATAGATAGCTAGAGGATGACCGATGCTGAACCATGGCAGAGAAGGGGCTAGAGGCCTAGGGATCCTTGGCTTGCTCTTAACCAAGATGTTCGACCATTACCTTCTTGGCAATTTCAGTTAGAGCCAAGAGGGGTCAGTAAAGCATTCATTCCAAAAGGACACATTCAATGACCAGGCTTCCCAGTGTTAAACACAGGGAACCGAAAAAGCACCCAGAAAAGAAAGAAGACGAGGTGAGAAGAGCCCAAGACAACAACATAGTAAAAGGAAAAGATAAGTTTAGATTTATCTACAATCCCTTGGTCATTGACTAGAAATGTGTCCTTCATTTTAATTCCCACCCTCAGTCCCTTCTACTCCCAACCCACACCATCCTTCTAGACTTCTATAAGTTCATATTCAGCTGTCAGTCAATCACTGACAAATACTAACTCTCTCCTGAATGTATATGTGTGTACATGTATACATATATATATATATATATATATATATGTTTCTTTTTTTTTTGAGGGGCAATTGGGGTGAAGTGACTTGACCGAGGTCACATGGCTAGTTTTTGTGTTAAGTGTCTGAGGCCAGATTTAAACTCAAGTTCTCCTGACTCCAGGGCCGGTGCTCTATTCACTGCACCACCTAGCCGCCCCCTCCTGAATGTATATATACTGAAAGACTTAAAGAGGAAAAAGGAATACCATATATCCTGCCCTTGAAGAACTAAAGGCAATTGATGATAGGTAGATAGATAGACAGACAGACAGAGATAGATAGACAGATAGATAGATAGATAGATAGATGGATAAATACATAAAGACAGATAAATAAATGAATGAATAAGCAAATAATAAATGAATGAATGAATGATAGCTGTGATAATGAGTTAGTAGTACAATGCTTTAAGGTTTACAAAGTACTTTACAAGCATTGTCCCATTTTATCTAGCTAGGCTATTACTATTATGATAAGTAGGTGCTATCTTTTATTATCCCTATTTTACAAATAAGCAAACTGGTTAAGTGACTTACCCAGAGTCACACAGCTAGCAAATATCTGAGACTGGATTTGAACTGAAGTCTTGCTGACTCCAGGTCCAGTGCTCTATCCCCTGCACCACCTAGCTAGTAAAATGGGGACTTGGAAAGAAGGAAAGGGATTGTGTTGTGATATTCTATTAACATTAAATCTGTGGGGGTGGCTAGGTGGTGCAGTGAATAGAACACCGGCCCTGGAGTCAGGAGGACCTGAATTCAAATATGGCCTCAGACAATCGACACACTTACTAGCCATGTGTAACCTTGGGCAAGTCATTTAACCCCAAATGTACTTCCTCCCCCTCAAAAGAAAAAAAAGAAAAACATTAAATCTGTCGCATGACTCTGGTCCTTCATCATGGTATACAAACATACATACATCACAGGTTCTTAAAGACTATTCCAGTGAAATTCAAGCTCTAGCAGGTCTTACCCAACTAGAAAGGTTTGATAGGCCTGTGTCTACCATTTGGGGATTTGCCTAGAGAAGACGTCAGGAAAGGCTGATTGCTACAAGTTTGGTCCTCAGGTTGGCAAGGATCTCAGCCATAGTAACTCATCTACTAAGGTACAGCTGAGCTGCAATCTGGTCTGATGGAGAGGAGCGCCCATACTGACGGAATCCTAAGACCTTCAAGTAAGTCAAAGCACAATTAAAGTGGCAGAAATAGAAATGCAGGAGCCAGTCTGAAGAGAATCACAAGAACCGAATGTTAAATTCTCAGGGGGAGCATTTACACCTTTGTAGCAAATGCTACAAATCTTGATTTGTTGTTTTGTTGATTATCTGGACTTAGGAAAGTGATGGAGAAAATGTTAATAATGCAAACTGAGCTTAAAAATGTGCCAAAGCTACATTTTTGGAGGGTCATTAGTTAAACAATTTCCCAGTACACCTCTGCATGTTACTGCTAAGTAATGGGAATTAATATTCGATCTCTATTTGCAGAGGGCCCTGCAAGTCCATGAAGTTAGAATAACCAAACCCAGATGCCCTAGAGGAAAACTTGAGTAGCTAGTGTGTAAGGGTGCACTTCCAAATCCCAACACTCAGTGGGAAGTATTAACAGGTGTAAGAAGCAGAGACAAAGTGGTTAGAAGTGCAGAAGCCAGGGGCAGCCAGGTGGCTCAGCGAGTAAGAGCACCGGTTCCAGTGTTGGGACGACCTGGAGATCGAATCCCGGGCTCAGACACTCAGCACCACACCCAGAAATAGCTGGCCATGTAACCTTGAGCAAGTTACTTAACCCCGATTGCTTAAAAAAAATAATAATAATTCAATATAACTAACAAATCTACTAAATTTGGGGCGGCCAGGTAGCACAGCGAGTAAGAGCACCGGCTCCAGTGTTGAGAACACCTGGAGATCGAATCCCGGGCTCAGACACTTAGCACCCACCCAGAAACACCTGGCCATGTAACCTTGAGCAAGTTACCTAACCCCAATTGCTTAGGGGCGGCCAGGTGGCTCAGCGAGTAAGAGCATCGGCTCCAGTGTCGGGATGACCTTGATCAAATCTGGGCTCAGATACTCAGCACCACACCCAGAAATAATAACTGGCCGTGTAACCTTGAGCAAGTTACTTAACCCCAATTGCTTAAAAAAAAAAAAAAGTGCAGAAGCCTAATGGGACCAGCTTGTTATAATCCTGCACAGGGTTGAGGATCAAGGTTTGTTTGAACAGTGTGAGAAGACAGTGTTCTCATAGCAACCAGAGAGAACTTCTGCATGAAAGGGAAGGGGTTATGGGACCCACGTGTACAAAAGATGATTTTCAAAAGAAGGAAGGCACTCAGGCCCTCAAGTTGTATTTTTGAGCAACAAATACAACCATCATCATGGAACATGAAGGGCCCTGGGGTTCTTAAAGACTGTCCCAGGGAAGTTCAAGCTCTAGCAAATCCTATCAAGATGAAGCAGAGGGTCCAGAAGAATCACTCTATACAGTCCAGCTGCTAGAAAGCTGGTCCCCTGGGGAAGGAAGACAAATTGGCAAGACTGCAGAAGTCATCAAAACAGTATAGTGGCACTGAGTTACAAAAAGCAAAGCCACAATGGTACTAGGAGATTAGATAGATGGACGGATGGACGGACGGACAGACGGTAGATAGATGGACATAGATATGGATATAGATATAGATATGGAGATATGTGTCTATGTGTGTGTATGTGAAGAGAGAATGTTGGGGGAGAGGGTGTAGAGGGGAGGGAAGAATGGAATAACCAGTGAACAGGGAGGGAGAATGCAACAGGGCTGATTAAGGGGCCCTGGAAGGGACCAGTAACACACAGGGGAAAAAAACCTGGCTTCCTCCCTTCCTGGAGCCCCAGTCAGGGAAGAACTAAGCCACATGGGCTGTATAAGTGGGAAGGGGAAAAGGATTGCATGGTAAGGGGCCTCTTAACTCTCTGTGGACTCAAATGCAAATGTAAGAGGGGGCATTTGTCATTAGCCAAACCATCTATACATCCCAATGTATAATCCCAGATAACAAGGAGTTAACATCTTCTGGTCCCTTTTGCACATCTTTCTCTGATTTGCTCACCATTGGCTAGTGGGAAAATTGGCCGTGTCCTGGAGGCTTCTAAATCGCGAAGCCTCCTAGTCCCGGCGTTCGGGTAAGTTTAAGCCAGGAGCTGCTTTGTAGATGAGATCTCTCATCTCACCAGTGAGCAGCAAAGAGGACTTTTCTCTCTTTCCCCACAGCCAGCGAGGGTATATTGTAGCACTGGTATTTGAACAGCAGGAGACAACATCCTTCCTTGCATCCAGCAATTCAACAGTTCGGTTTAAGACAATTTGAGGAAGGCACCAAGAGAAGTTTTCTAGCGAGACACAGATAACAGAGTGGGAAGCAGGGAATAAGCTTTAAGAAGCATTATCTCTGGCAGCAAAGGAGAAAGCCAAACCTAATTTCGAGAAGCAGCCCTGGCAATTAAGAGCTGAACTGCATGTAGAGAGGGCCAGACACTTGGAACCTAAATGAGCAAACTCACCCAGGTGAGATAATGCCCCTACAGGGAGCATTACAAGGATTCCATGAGGGCAGAGAGGATGGCAAAGCCCCACTCTACCTTTGATACCTCATGGGCACTGTACTTGAATTCTAAGTCCTCTCTCCCCATGGATGATGTGTGTATATGTGAGAAAGTAAGCCTCAGGTTGGGGGGAAGAATGTTTCATAGATATGTGTGATTTGGGAAGATAGCCAAAGAGGGGCTGCTACATAATTTTCTTCTATGTCCATTAATTTGAAAAGTAAAACTTTTATGTTTTGAATTTTGTCGTCCTAAGGGCTTGTGAAGGTGGGATCAAAGAAGGAGAGAGCCCTAATGCTAAGCCCAAAGTGTAACCAGGTACTCCAGACCAGGAAGAATCCCCTAACATGAAGTGTGAAGAAGTTCAACACCACAAAGTGAGGTAGGATTTGACCACAGCAATTCATAAAGACAGTCTACCAAGGCCTGGAGGGAACACAACATGCGTCATTGGAGGAAGCACTCATACCAATAAAATTATAGATTTTTAAAGTAAATATGACCAAGATATCATACTAAATATTATACTTAGTAAAGTTAACTCTTCATTGTAGGGTTTCATAAGATTTAGAAGCTACAAAGACATCGTATAACCCAATCCCCTCATTTTACAAATAAACTAAAACCCTGTGAAGGGAAAGGACTTCCCAGCCATACTAACAGAGGGGAAATAACAACAACCAAAAAAAATCATTTCTGTATTTTTCTAGTAATGCATCATATTGACTTTGTAGCATCCATTCATTCAGCAAATATGTCCTAAGTATCACCTAAGTACTAGGCAGTATAAGTAAGAAGTAATAGCAACAGTTTCTTTTTCTAATTATATTTCACTTAGGCCAATATTAAAATCAGTTTGCATCCCCTAAGCGCCAACCAGCTCAACAGCTGGCCAAAACAATGGAAAGGCAGGCCAGTAGTTAAAATTGAATGAGTTTGAGGTATATTGTTCTAGTTGATGGCCCAGAGATCTCTCGGTAAAGTCATACAGCTCCACCTTGTGGTGTTCAAATGCCATGTGGCCAGAGTCCCAAAAACAGTCTTATAAGCCTCTCTCTCTCTCTCTCTCTCTCTCTCTCTCTCTCTCTCTCTCTCTCATTTATTTCAACACCTTCTGCTCACAGAGAGGTATACTATGGGAGAAGGATGCCCACTTTACAGGAACAATGAGTTTTCCACTTAGGACATTTTGTAATATTTTAATATTATTTTTATTAGTACTCCAGTAGCCAGAATGTCAAGGGCACTAAAGTGTTAATTACAAAGAGACTAAAAATAAAAACCCTCTACACATGACATGCTGGCCCTGAAGCAAACCTCTCCTCTCAGCTCTGCTCTCCTAGCTCTCCCTTCTTTAGGGCCCTCTCCTCCTTTCCCTAGCCTTGCTTCTCCCTGACCTGAACAGATTTTCTCCTTCAATGTTATCCTGCTCCTCACTCCCTTTTTTTATTAAAAAATTTTAATAAATAAATAATGAAAACATTTCTTTAAAAATAAATATAATGGAATCATTAGCAAAAACAAACACAAGTAATACAAGCTTCTCTTAGCATCTAATAAAATAGAGCTAAATATGGTATCAACCAAAACAAGTATTTTGTTTTGTGGCCTTTGCCTGGAGGCTGTGAAGTTTCATAACCTTGATACTGTTTTCTTTCTTTTAGACAGAGTCAACATACATACAGTTATGATTCTGCTGGTCCTGAACTCTATCACTTTGCTTAGTTTCTCCAGATTTCTTTGTATGCTTCCTATTTCTTATTTCTGTAGCATGAAAGCAGTATGATATCTACAGTGAATATAGAGTTGACCTTAGGGTCAGAAGGACTGAGTTCTCACACATTGGACAGATCCCTTAACTTCCCAATGCCCTAGGTAATTCTCTTAGACTCCAAGTTGTAGAACAAGTTAGAAGCAATCTGCATGGCTTAGAACATCATCATGGGGAAGAAGTCACAGGGCAGGACCCCACCCCTTATAGTAATGGTCTCCAGACTTTTTGGATTATACACACCTATCAACAAAAATTTCTTGAGCACACAGCTCCAGTATATTCTCTACACCACTATGTGTGCTAAGGCTGGTTGTTGTCCTTCATTCTCAAAGAGGACCAAAATGACATCACAAGGTACAGTGTGTATGACTGTAGATGATCAGACCTTGGAAAGCTCTAGCACAGGTGAGGGACAAATAGTCCATGTGAACATCTGGGATGGATTCTCTTAATTGACCCATCTCGAGTTTCTTTTGAGATGTGTGTGGATGTTATAAAACTTATACAAAAATAGAAATAAGAAAATAATGAAATGAAAATGAAATAATACCGGATTCTAGAGTCAACAGGGAGCCAGTGGAGTTTATAGAGAGACACACATTTAGGGGAAATCATTTTGGCAAGTGTGTGGAAGATAGGTGTCAAAGGGAAGAGATGAGGCTGGGAGGACAATTAAAAGGCTATTGTAATAATCCAGGTGAGAGGTGATGAGGGCCTATATCGGCAGTTCTGTGAAGAGAGAGAAGGGGACAAATACAGGACAGGTACAGGATACAGGATAGATACAGACTATGCAGATAGAAATTACAGGATTTGGCAACTGATTGGATATGGGGGGAGGAGTAAAGGATGAAATCAAGGTCATGAATGGTGGTACTTTTAAAGGTAATAAAGAGCATTGAAAGAATTTAGGGAGAAAGATACTGTAACAAGATCTCTGTTGTACAGCACAATCCACCCATGCCTACTCATTCTTCGTGACTCACTCTGTCCCATTGACAACGAAAAGGAGAGAGAGGGGGAGGATGTCAGTATTACTCATAGGCCGCTGTCCTAGAGCACACAACCTGCTCTGGGCATCTGCCATAGCCATGAGATGATGGGAGAGGGAGGAGGGAAGGGAGGGTGCAGTGAGAGTGCAGGGAGATAGGAAATGTTGCTTCTGCAGCTGCTGAAGATGCCTGGCTTGCCAGTTAGGCTATAATCACCCTAAGGGAATGACTACCTCTGGAGAATAATAGTAGAACAATTGTAGGACTAGGTAAAATTGGACTGTATTGAGTGGTGCTGAGTGAAGTGGGGGAGGGGAAAGTACTGTGTTGGAGATGAGCCCATGATTGGTTATCCTAAGATGAGTGGCATATGACTCATATTCCCACCTCTTTAATTGAAGATGACCCCTTGAGGGGATATAACTTTCACTTCGGATATCTTTGCCCTATGGAATCACAATATTCCATGACACTGAATATATCATCACTATTTATCCATTCTCTAACCATTAGACATGTTAATTATTTTTTATTTTTTTCTTTTAGAAGTAGAACAGTTATGAATATTTTTATACAGATAGGCACTTTTCATCTTTTTTTTTTCTTTTTGGAGGGGGGAATGTAGGGCAATTGGGGTTAAATGACTTGCCCAAAGTCACATGGATAATTTTTTTTTTTATGTTAAGTGTCTGAGGCCGGATTTGAACTCAGGTCCTCCTGACTCCAGGGCTGGTGCTCTATTCACTGTGCCACCTAGCCACCCCTCACTTTTCATCTTTTTATGAAATTTTAGCATAAAGTCCTAGCAATAGAATTACTAAGTCAAAAGTAATCATAAGCTTTGTGATTTATTTTATTGAATTTTGTCATTGAATTGTACTGATGAACACCATGCTCTGGAGCTACTCTCCTACTCCCAAAGGGTGCCTTCTCCTTCCCTTCCAGGGTCCAGGTAACCCAAAGGAACTGTTGCTGTTCAGCCATTTTTCAGGTGCATCCAATTCTCTGTGACCCCATTTGGGATTTTCTTGGCAAAGATATTGGAGTGGTTTGCCATTTCCTTCTACAGCTCATTTTACAGATGGGGAAACTGGAGACAAAGAGGGTTTAATGACTTGCCCAAGGTCACATAGCTAGTAAGTGGTTGAGGCCAGATTTGAGATGAGTCTCCCTGACTCCAAGCCAGGCACTCTATCCTCTGCACCACCTAGTTGTCAGAGAGGAGTTGGGGGCTGTTTTTTTTCCCTAACATTATAGCTCATAAGCCCCCATTAGTGTGCTTCCCAGTCATTATCAGTTCATGTCAATTAGTCAGCCAGACTTAATTAGCTTTTAGAAAGGGGTATTTGTCAAAGTATTATAGTAAGAACATGGAGTACAATACATCCTTCAAACAATCTTACACACTCCTCAACTAGTACAGACATAGTCCAGGAGAAAGTAGGTTTAAGCTTAGAGAACACTTGAGAAGGGATGATTCACTGCTGCTGTTTGCTAAAAGTCCTTTTTTCCCTTTCATGAAGGTCATCAGGAAGTCCTGGTCAGGCATAGCATAGCTTCTTGCTGAGCTCCTTGTAGCATCATGAAGCTGCCTTTCCTCAGGGTGTCTAGTTTGTTTTCAGCTTCTGAGCAGACACTACTAACAACCACTTCTGTTCTGGGATCACAGCTAGGACACCAGGAAGTCCAAATCCTCAGACTTTCCAAAATTTACAATTTCCTCCTCTGGTCAATGGGTCCAGGGAAGAATAGAGCAGCTTTCTTTTCCTTCCCCCCTTCATAAAAGTTTGGCTAGAATTACTTTCTTCTCTCTCCCATTGAAATCTTGTATTCCAAACTAGCTTAATTATTTCATAGACATGCCCACAGGGGGTGGCTGAATATCTTCAGTCTATATCAACACACTTTCTGTTCAGTGTCATTACATTTCATTCGATGGCTTTCAAGGACTTCTAGAACCTAATCTAATGTTCTTCATTGATTGATTCAATGGAGATATTCTCATCTGGTTTATGTAGTTTTTTTTTAAGTGGGGTAGAGTGATGATTGATTGGTTCAATGGCATTTCTAGGGCCTTGTTTACACCTAGTTCATATCTCTGATTAATTCATAAAGTTGTCTTGACATACATCTTCTGATTATTAGGGAATTTAAGCAGATTTTCTTTGTGTGATTATTAAGTTTGTTTCTTCCTTCAAAAATTATTCTTTGAGACTTTTTCCACCAGGGAGTATGTATTATTTCATTACAGACTTCTAATCCAATCTTGAGGAAATGATGATAGATTCATAGGATGTTTTAGAATTGAAGGGATGATAATAATCATATTGACAAACCCCTTGACTTTACAAATATAGATAATATAGTCCAGACAAGTCATATGACTTCATTGAGGCAACAAGAAAGTGACAGACTATGTATTTATAGGAGCTAGTGCTGGGAAGGACTTTAGACAGCCTCTAGTTCAACTCCTTTATTTTACAGTAGAGGAAACTGAGTCCTATAGGCATCTGTGTGGCACAGTGGATAGAGTACTGGGCCTGGAGTCAGGAAGACCTGAGTTCAATTCCAGTCTCAGACATTAGCTGTGTGACCCTAGGCAAGTCGCTTAATGCTTTTTTCCTCATCTGTAAAATGAGAAGGAAATAGCAAACCACTCCAATATCTTTGCCAAGAAAACCCAAAATGGGGTCACAAAGAGTCAGACATGAATGAAATAACCAAAAAAACTGAGACCTAGAGAGGTAAAAAGACTTCTCCAAGGTCACACAAGTACAAAGAAGCCCAGCTAGCATTTGAACTTGGGATTTCTAATCCCAAATCTGCTGATGCCCGGAAGAAAATTATTTCTCTCTTCCTCTGATTTAGGATGAAGAGTACATAAAAATTATCAGACCATGGATTATACAGTCACTTGTCTTTCCCCATGCTCCCGAAAAGGCATAAGGTTGGGGTAATGAAAATTTTATTTATATTGAGCCTTGGAATACATTATGATAGGGGGTGGGAAGGGGGGAAAGAGACATGCAGTGCAGGTTAATCTTCCTAATTATGTTTTGTTTAGTCTGGTATTAAAATTAGTTTGTATCCCTTGAGAGCATATATAGCAGGGCATTAGGGAAAGTGGCCTGGAAGGTGATGAGTGTTGACAGCCTAGTCAGGCTTCAAAACTCACCTGGAGAAGACCTCAAATAGACATTCTTCAGAAAGAAAATTAAGTTATTGGTTCCCATACAGCTTTTACTTCACTAGATCCTGTGTGGATAGCGATGGTGCCCAAGGGACTTAGCTTGGGGTATAGTTCAAATGATGCACTTTCCATGGTGCCATTTGACTCTGATGATCTGACTACAGCAGTGAGCTGAAGCTGACCCACACACACCTTGTAAACGAGCAAAGTAGATCCTTGTATCCAAATTAATCCACAGCAAGGTTAAACCAAGCTAAAGTGAGACCCAACATAATGACTTTCACTGTGTTAAATTTGCTTGGGGGTAAAACTCCAGAACTGCCCCACATACATAAGAACAAAACTAAATGAAATTTCATAGCATATGGCAGAGCCTATGTGCTGGGTCACGATAGGGAAGACAAATTTGCAAGCAACCCAAAATGCAGCTAGAACTGATTACTTCCTAGTGAGAATAAACCATGTCACAGCTGGTCTCTTTTCCAGCCTGCTCTTTGTATAACCCCTGACTACTCAATCTCATTGCAGGAATAGGTGCAAATTCTCACTCAAGAGAAATAGGATTACGGAACTATAGATTTAGAGAACAATGGATATCAGAGATGATGTAATCCAAGCCTCTCTTTTTGTGGATTATGAAATTGAGGCCCCAAGATTTACCCTAAAACCAAAAGGGAAAAGAATGTAATCTGTAGGCTACAGGTCAATGAACTTGACTTCACTTCTTGACAAATAGTGGAATGTATTATTAAAAGGGATGATTAGTGAACAGCTAGACAAGGGAGCAATGAGTAGAGGGAACAAAGATGGCTTCACCTAACATCTCCCCTGTCCATTCATTCACACTGCTCTAAATCTATCAGCTTATAATCAAGCTGAGGGCATGCCACCTTCATCGATTTTCATTACTGATTGTATCACTAGACTGGAAGAACAAGAGAATGTCATAGATATTGTTTATCTATAGGTTGACAAGGTCTCTCATGCTTTTCTTGTGGGGAAGGTTAAGAGATTGGTGAAGTAGCAAATCAATTAACCTTCTTGGCCTCAGTTTCTTCACCTGTATAATGGGAGTATTGATTCCTCTGAAGGTTGTTGTGAGGATCAAATGAGATGATGTCTGTAATGATTTTCCAAACCTTAAAGTGATATATAAATATCAACTATCATCATCATCATTATTATTATGCCTCTGAGGACCCTTCAAATTCTGTGACTCTGGGATTCCAAGTACAATGTTCTTTTTATTACACAATGGCATTTTTCTCATCAAGAACAATTTACTGGTTTCCACCTAGAGTTAGGTGGAGTTAGAACTGGTTGGATGACCATACTCAGTGGTTATTCAAAGGGTGAAAGCTTGAGACTTAATGTCTATCAATGGTTCAGGTCAATTTCAAAAGAGGACTTTGGTGGAATACGACAGGGATCTGTGCCTGGCCCTATTCTATATATATATATATTTGGTTTAGTTTTTTTTTTTTTTTTTTACCAATGGACAATGTAGTAAGAACTGACTTTGGAGTCAAAGGACTTGGGTTCACTCTGCTACCATATGATAATAAAAAGATTACACCCGCCTGGAGCCACAGTTTTGTTGTTCATTCATTTTAGTGATGTCTGACTCTTGGTGATCCCATTTGAGGTTTTCTTGGCGAAGATACTAGAGTGGTTTGCCATTTCCTTCTCTAGCTCATTTTTACAGATGAGGAAACAGGCAAAGAGGGTTAAGTGACTTACCCAGGGTCACACAGCAAGTGAGTATCTGAGGCTGGATTTGATCTTAGGTCTTCCTAACTCCAGACCTAGTACTCTAACCAATGTGCCACCTAGCTGCCCTGGAGCCACAGCAATCTCATCTGTAAAATGAGATTATTAGACTAGGGGTGTCATGGTAAATTTTAACAACCAGCTCAAAAAAATAACCTAGAAGATACTCTTTTAAGTTTAATGTGCATTATTAACATTTTGACCTTCACTTTCTTAAATCTAGATAGTCAAGAAAATAATAAATCAATCTGCTAATTTGATGATTTCCCAGGTGTAAATGATTACTGAATATTTAACAGTTAGCTCTAGAAAGTCATTTTAAACTGATTCTAGCACACCCTTGCTTCTAAAGTCCCTTCTAGCTCAAAACATATGTATGCTGTTATGACTTGAATAGAGGCATAGATCAAATCACATCAAATTTGTGAGGGATAGCTAATGTGTTGGAGTCAGAAGCAAAAAAGATAGGAACAATTTTGAGTTTTTGGTCTAATCTAATAAGACAAATTTTGTCCAGAACAAGAGAAGTGACAGAACCCTATTATACTTTGTCCCAATCTAGACCACATCTGGAGTTTATTATGTTCAATTCTGGGCCCTGCATTTTGGAAAGGACACTAAAAACATGGAAAACATGCAAAGGAAGATGGCCAGGATGATAGAGGGACTGGAGATGAGGCCATAAAAGAATTAATCAGGCCATATAAGGAACTGGATAGCCTGGAGAAGACTTACTAGGCTCATAATAGTCATCCTCAAGTATTTGAAGAACTAATGTGTGGAAGAGAAATTAGATCTTATACTGCTAAATGCCAGAGGTCAAAACTAGGAGCAAAAGGTAAAAGTTGTAGAAAGGCAGATTTAGGCTTAATGTAAGGGGAAATAATTATAACTATTCAAAATAAGAACTGGTCACCTTGGGAGGCAGAGTTACCATTCACCAGAGGTCTTCGAGAGGCTGGATGCCCACTTGTCAGGTATGTTTTAGAGCATGGTTCAAGTATGGGTGAGGTGATGTAGAATGATTAGTGAAGCAGCATTTTGTGGAGGCTAATCAATTAACTTTTTTTTTTTTTTTTTTGCTTTTTGGAGGGGGGAAGGTAGGGCAATTGGGGTTAAGTGACTTGCCCAAGGTCACATGGCTAGTTTTGTGTTAAGTGTCTGAGGCCAGATCCGAACCCAGGTCCTCCTGACTCCAGGGCCAGTGCTCTATTCACTGTGCCACCTAGCTGCCCCATCAATTAACGTTCTGGACCTCAGTTTCTTCACCTGTTATAATGGGGATATTGATACCTGGGCGGGTGGTTGTGAAGATCAAATGAGATTATGTCTGTAAGAATTTCCAAACCTTAAAGTGATTAATAAATATCAACTACTTATCTATCATCATCATCATTACTATTACTATTATTATTATTCCTTGGAGGACCCTCCAAATTCCATGACTCTGGGATTCCAAGTACAATGTTCTTTTTATTACACAATGGCATTGTTCTCATCTAGAATAATTTTCTGGTTTCCCTCTAGAATCATAGCGTATATGCGAACTTAAAGGATGTCTGGTCCAATGCCCCTACAGCAAAGAAGGAAACTGAAGAAAGAGAAGTAGCGTTCAGTTATATAAATTGTCTCCTGGATGTTATACCATGTGAGTAACCAAGAGTCTTATATATTGACTTATATCAAATTATATTGACTCTTAAGATGGTGTCAGGGGTAAGAATCAGACCAAAGGGATCATTATACTCCATCCCCAGGTCAAAGATCAGAGGATTTGAGAACCAGAGGATCACAGTTAGAAAGGACCCCTCCCCCTTTGTTTTACAGATGGGAAAACTGAGGCCCAGGGAGTATGCAACTTGTCTAAGATCACACAAGTGCTAAATGAAGGGCAGCTAAATCCAATAGTACTCCTAACTGGTTCATACCACAAGGTCCACTCCACCTCATGAACAGCTTCACAAAGAAATCTCAGTTCGCATTTTGCATTTCCCTGTTAAGTGATGTGGCCAAGATCATTAGTAGACATCGGAGACAGGATTTGAACCCAAGTCCTCCCACTCCCAAGCCAGTGCTTTTCCCATTATACTACACTACCTCAGGAAGACCTGAACTTCTCTGCCCTTGTTACCATGATTGGGGAGTTCGTGGACAATACTCCTCAACCTCAACATCCTAGTTAGAAGGGGAAATGTCCTAGGCACTAGGATGCTGGAATCTGGCATTCTAGACAAGAAGGAAAATGTCTTGGGCAGTGCGGGGCTTAGGGGTTTCCTCAAAAGTCACCTTAAGTTCAGAGTCTGGACCTTCTAGAGAACGAATGATGTGGCTTTTGGAGAAAGAAGATGATTGCCCCCATGCAATCTATTACAACTAGAGAGCAAAACTACCACAGGGGTGGGGGGAGGAATGCCAAGGTATCGGCACTTTGTACCCACTGCTATTATGATAAATTATCCAGGCAGCACAGGTCTGATGGAAAGGAGCTTGGCTGCCTAGCAACTCCAAAGTGTGCTTGCCTAACAGGTGGAGTCTGAACACATAGGGCACTGCCATAGGCAGGCATAGGCCATGGGTCAGGTATGCCAGCACACCCTGGGGAAGCATTCTCATTGGCCCTCATTAATCCCCTGAGGGAATTCTCCTCCAGGGCCTCCAGGGTGTGCTGGCACACCTGACCCATACTTTATATATATCCACGAGCACTACATGACTAGAGGGGCTGGGTAAGGCCACGTGGGAGAGCTAGAGATTAATGGACATGCCAGAAGATTGCCCCATAAGTAACCATGAGTTCAGTTCCTTTAAGAAGGGAAACTCCTTTAGTTGCCTTATGGTTTTCCTCCATCTATTAATGGGTTCCTTTAGTGTTTTCTGCATTTCCATGGGGTGAAATAAAGGCAATCTTATATCCAAAATGCTTTGGTTGTCTTGAGTATTGTACAGAAGCTAAGAATCAGTTATCTACATTTGTGAAAAACTAGACATGAGTCTATTTAGATATTTCTCAGAGTAAACTCTGGGTGGAAGCATAATAAATCAAAGAGAGAAAGGGTTATGGTTCAGGATTAGACCCCATCCATGTAAACCCAAAGTCTTTAGAGGACCCTGAGCTGTGGGTTGCATATCCAGAACTGAACTGACCTACACTGCCTCAGGAAGACCTGAACTTTTCTGCCCCTGTTATTGGAGGGTTCATTGACAATACTCCTCAACCTCAACATTCTAGTTAAAGGGGGAAATGTCCTAGGCACCATGATGCTGGGATCTGGAATGCTAGAGATATGGTCTGAACAGAACTGAAGACAAGAGGGCTATCACATCTCCCTCACTTTAGAAACTAAGCTTCCATTCATATAAGCTAAGATTCTAGAAGTAGCTTGACACAGGAAATAGAACGTTGAGCATTGAGTCAGAAAGACCTGGGTTCAAATCTTGTCTCTGCCACTTTGTGTCTCTGCCATCCCCGTACAAGTCACTTACGATGCTGGGGAAATCAGAGACCCTTGGTGTTCCCATAAAATCACAATGTGTTTGCTATGTAACAAAACCCTCAAGTCTTTCGAGCAAATTATCATGGAGCTGCATTTTCCCTCATCTCACCTTCCCCGGTACTTGGGTAACTGATTATTTTTACACTTGTCCCTATCAAATACCATCTTATCAGATGTAGCCCACAGTTCTACTCTGCTAAGCTTTTCTTCTTGGATCTTTATTCTATCTGCTGAGGTTCATTCTCTCTCCCAGTTCCAATTATCCACAAATCTAGTAAGCGTCGTCTGTGCCTTCAACATGAAAATGTTGAACAGTGGGCTAAAGACAAATTCTAACTCCAGTAAAGACTGCCCTCAAGATTGTTGTCTATCCATTGATCATTACCCTTGATGTCCCATCATTTTAAGAAGTCTAAATTCACTTAACCCACATCATTTCATCTCATCCACGAGAGTATCATAAAAAATGGAGAAATACAGATATAATCTTCTCTGATATTCCCCTGATCTACCTACCAGCCTAATAATACTGTCAAAAGAAAGAAATGAGGTTAGTCTGGAGTGACTTGTACTTATGTATGAGTCCTGATGCCTCTTAATAATCACTGCTTTCAAGGCGGCTAGGTGGCACACTGAATAGAGCACAAGCCCTGGAGTCAGAAGGACCTGAGTTCAAATCCAGCCTTAGACACGTAACACAAAAACTAGCCATGTGACCTTGGGCAAGTCACTTAACCCCAATTGCCCTACCTTCCCCCCTCCAAAAAAAAATTTATAATAATCACTGCTTTCACTTCTACATGCCCAAAAACCATCTCCTTCAACAACAAACATGTATTAAGCAACTACTATGTCCCAAGGACCATGCTAGGGACTGAGAATCAAAATCTAGATAATTCAAGGTCCCAATAGACTATGTTGATAATATATAAAAATGCATTATATGTGGGCAGCCAGGTGGCACAGTGGATAGAGCAGGCCCTGTAGTCAGGAGGACCTAAATTCAAATCCACCCTCAGACACTTACTAGTTGTGTGACTCTGAGCAAGGGACCTAACCTTGTTTGCCTCAGTTTCCTCATCTGTAAAATGAGTTAGAGAAGGAAATGGCAAACTACTGCAGTATCTTTGCCAAGAAAACCCCAAAAGGGGCCAGGAAGAGTCAGACATGTCAGAAAAAAAACTGAACAAATAAGAGCAATCTTGGCCCCTAAAGAAGAGATATGAGAAGACACCCCTCTCCACTTCTTTGCTGATGTGGGGGACTATGGTTGTGGAATATTACATATAATGCTAGATTTTTTAAATGTGATTATTTTTGCTAAACCCTTTTGCTTTATCACCCTCTCCCAACCCCAGCAGGTGATACAGAGGATGGAGCACTGGACCTGGAGTCAAAAAGACCAGAGTTCAAATCTGGCTTTGGACACTTACAAGATATGTGACCCTGGGCAAGTCACTTCACCTCTATATTTACCTCAGTTTCTTCAACAGTAATAATCACAGAGAGACAATACTAGCATTCAGGGATCTATGAAAAGGCTTCTTGTAGATTTTAACTGGGTCCTGAAGAAAGTCAGAGAAGCCAGGCAGCAGAGATGAGGAAGAAAGTTCCATACGTGGGGAACAAGAAGTGAAAATACACTGAGTCAGGCAATGGTGTGTCTTATACAAGGCTAGTGTCACCAAATTACAGAGGATTGGAGTGGGGGGAGTAGGTTTAAGATGATGGGAAGGGGGCTAGAAATGGCTTTAAAAGCCAAACAGGGCATCTTATATTTATAAATAATATACTTATAATTATAATATAATTTTATATTACGTGGAGGTAATGGGAAGTTACTAGAATTTCTTGAGGGGGAAGTGGCATGTCAGACTCACACTTTAGGCGGCAACTGAGGGGAGCATGGGCTGCAAAGGGGAGAGGCTCGCAGTAGGGAGACCCAACTACAGACAATTTCAGTAGTCCAGGTGGGAGGTGATGAGTGCCTGCACGGAGGGGTCTTTAAGAGAGATGTTCCAAAGGTAAAAAGCCAAACCTGTCTGCAGAAAGAATATTGCTAGGTGCACCTTTGCTTAACCAGGGCCCTGTTGGTGTCTTTTTACACAGCCAGGATTACTTGGGTAATAAGTACACAGGCAGGCTTTGAAATCTGATCCCATGACTTGAAATTCAGGGATCTTTGCATTTGCCCCAGTACCTTGAGAGGAAGATTCACACAAAATAGGCTTAGCCATTTCTAGAGTAGTTTTCAGAGATAGCATGGAGGCTCTCTGGGGTCTGAAAAAAAGGAAATAAAGATTGCACATGGATCCCAATTCACATCCAAGGGTGTAAGCAACTGCAAGTCATCCCTCCCGTGAGATGCAGCATTTAGATGAGAGATTGTACCTTCCCTCAGGCAGCTTATCATCTAGGAGAGAGATGAACTAAGTCTCTAGGAACGAGGGTGGGTGTGATGGAGCTAGTTCTAACCTGATTGAGAATGAACTGTTCAGTTTTCAAGGTGAACATTTATACCTCAAAAATCATTCATCACTATTAATCAGAGTTTGATTAATTGGGTGTTGTTTTGTTTTGTTTTGTCTAGACTTAAGTATCAACAATGTTGGAAAAGCTATGTGCTGCAGTGGATAGAGCCCCCCTGCCCCGGAGTCAGGAAGACCTGAGTTCGAATCCAGTCTCAGAAATTTACTATGAGTGACCCTAGGCAAGTCACTTCACCCCGCTTGCCTCCGTTTCCATTAAAATGAGCTGAAGAAAGAAATGGCAAAACACTTCATTATCTTTGTCAAGAAAACACCAAATGGGGTCACAAAAAGTCAGACACCACTGAAACAACTAAACAATAACAAAATTAGTAACACAGATTAAACTGAAAGGTATATATGTGTATACTTTTGTTCCAGGAGAGCTAGGTTGTTAGGCATTTACTAACACACCCCTGAATTCCTCTAAAACCTTCCTTGAGGCAGCACAAATGAAATAGAAAGCTCAGGAAATGAAGCCATCATCACACTGGAAGACAAGAACAAGAGGCATTTATAATGCTTTAAGGTTTGCGAAAGGTTTTATATCCATTATCTCATTTGAAGCTCATAACACTCCTTCACTAGACTCTCTTCAGCCTGATGGGGTCATAATGTAGAGTGGAAGTCTGGAAACCATGCAGAAAGGAGATCAGTATAAGTTACAGAAATAACCGGGACTCTAAATGGCCACAACAACACCGACATCATTTCTGAGAGGGGAGGATCTCTGCTTTTCATTACATATTTCTTTACAAAGCATCTTTTTTTGTAATCTCTGGAAATGCCTGGTCCTAGTCAGGTCAGATTCTCCCTCAAAGTGCCTTGGAAAGAGTACTCAACTTTGAGTCATAGGATCTAAGTTTAAATCCTGACTATGCCAACTGCTATCTGTGTGACATTAGGCAACTCACTTAACTTCTCTGGGCCTCAGTTTCCTCATCTGTAAAATGAGGATGTCGGACTGAATGATCTCCAAGATTTCTCCCAGCTCTCTATTGCTGATCCTATGAATTAAGATACTATGATCGATTCTTCAGCTGCAGCCTTGATGAGCCTAGGAGGGTGGGGGGAAAGATGGAGAGGTATCAACTCAACTCATGTCGGCTCAGCTGAAGCAGCTGTCAGGACAACGATGCCTTGGGCTCATGTTTCCTCAACCCTTGCTTCTTTCTCTGCTGACAGTTTCTCACCCTCAGGCCAACATGCAAAACCTGGAAAAGACAGTCTGGGAATGTTTATGTTTTCACTGCATGTCTCCTAGAAGCATCTGTTCTATGAAGCCATCAGCAAGGGAGAAGAGAAGGGCTCCAGAATCTCTCTCACTCTGGGTTTCTAAAGCCTGAGACAAAAGCATTATGTATCCTGGGGGAAGAATTCTGTACCAAAATGTATTAGTATAAAGGTGGCATAAAGTCCTTTGGTGGCCCTTATTTTGAGTAGGATGCAGAAGGCAAGAACTGAAAGGACTGAATATTAAGTGGAGGAAATGGTTCCCAAGTTGTAATTATCCCCAACAGTGTGAACTACATCTACCCATCATCTCCCTTTCACTAATGTCACACCCACTGCTTTCACCCAGAAAACAAGAGCCAGGACCAGAGTGGCTGGGAACTTTCTGTTCCTAGGTACCTAAAGCCTCTGGCGATGATGGGACAAAGAGATACCGAGCTGAACTAAGCCCAGTCATTTGCTAGGGATGGATCTGATTGCCTGGATGTTGGAGTGGGAAAAGACAGAATGAGTGCTTGAAGTGGAAGAAATTGAACAAAAGGAAATTAACCATGGTCAGAAATCATCCTGGTTCCTGGAACAGCATGTTAACATGTGCCCCATGCGGTAAAGAGTGCATCAGATGCTCACTAAAGTTCCATATAGGTGGAAGGAAGTAGATTTTTAAAATGAAAATCCAAACAAGTCTAAGACAAGCTTGAGTTTGCCCTCCCCCTGCTTCCACTGTATAGAAATAACAAATGAGAGGTGGAAAGGAACATTTCTACTTTCATTTCTACCTATCAAGCTGATATAGGAATACAAAAAGACACATGACTATGCTCCTGGTGACAGCCCTTCCTTCATTGCCTGCCTTCTTTCCCCCAGAAGCCCCCAATTCCACCCTTCTTTCCAAAATGTACTCACCTGGATTTTATTGGATCCTTGGGGGGGGGGGGGCAGCAAAGCAGCTAGTGAGCGAAGGGTTAATGGATCCAGCTGTGCTGAGTATCCCTCTTCTTCTCCCTTAGTCTGCCCAGACCTTCTGAAGGCCAAGAATCCATTTCCAACATAACTGGGGGGTCAAAAGGAGGCAAGAAATCTGGAGGGGTTCTGAAGTAGCTGGGAGAGATGGGAAGATCAGCCCTGTTCACAGCTTCATGCTTCCCATTAAAAGCAGCAACAGAAGAAAGCTGATGTGCCAGTTGCCAGAGTCCTGGCTGCTGGAGGGGGGAAAAAAGAGAAGGAGGAGGAGTGGGGAGGAGGAGGAGGAGGAGAAGGGAGGAGGACAAGAAGGAGGTGGAGAGGAGAGAAAGAAGAGGAGAGGGGAGGAGGAAGAGGAGAGGAAAGATTTCACTTATGCTAGAAGGAGGGAAAGGAACAGGAAAGGAGGAAAGAACCAGTCATCCAGACCAGCTCATCTTCAATTTGAAATGTTTCAAGGGGACACAGCATGGAGACAGGAACCTGGCCAAATAGATTTCACCTTACCAACTTCCCAGACAAAATGCAGTCTTCTTGTTTCCCTTTCAATAGTACACTAACCTCTCTGATATTTAGCCGTTTTCAGGAATAATGCTATTTCTCTCACCAACTCCTTTCTGCTTTGTGTTTCTTTACAAAATCATAGGGATGGAAGGGGGAGGGGAGGCACCTGCCACCCCAAACCAGGTAAGGAATAGTTCCTCCACAGTCAAGTAGCAGAAGAGAAGTCAGAACAAGGGGGGGGGGAGTGTAGAAGAGAGGAGAAAATAACGGGGGGGGGGGGGGGCTTGTATTTATTTCTATTTATTTCCCTTACCATCTCCCCTATCTCACATCCCAAGTCATTTTTGTTTTCTGTCACCTTGCTATAGTTATTAACCAATTAAAATAGATTTAAAACCAAATGCAGTTAAATTATTTATACTTTTTTTAAAAAAAGGATTAAATACAATTCCAAATCTTCCCTTTGGGCTGTTTTGCTCATTATTATCCCAATTAACTCTAAATTGCCTTCTCTGCCTCTTCCTTGGGTTGAAAATTATATTATTAGAAAGAAATCTCCCTAACAGAGGAGAAAAAATGGCATTCAACAAAAATTCAATCAGAATCATGTAGTTTCTGAAATAACAAGACTCAGTTACACTGGCTTTGACCCCTGGGAAGTTGAGGGATTCAGTGTCTTTTTTTTTTTTAACAGAAAACCAAAACAAAACAAAAATAACAATTAAAAAAAAAAACAGAAAAATTGTGTTTCTTTGTTGCAAGATGCATTTGGAAAGAACATTTTCACCTTTTTCTTAAAGTGGTATCAGGAAAAGGAAAAGAAAGTACTTCTCCCATGGGATTGGATTAGATGAGCCCAAGCTGGGAATCCTTCTTACCCCATTGACTAGATCACATGTCAGCCACATAATGGGAGTTGGACTCTATAAGAGACACTGTCCTTAAGAATCAGGGAACAGTTCCAAAGCAAAAAGTAAAACCTGGGCTGGATCCTCCCCGAGTTCTTTTCATCCCTTCTCCCCCTTAAAATGCAATGGGAACTTTCCCAGCTTTGAATAACCATTTTTAAGCATACTCTCCCTCAGCCTTCTCCATCATGCAGTGAGACAGTGTTTGTGGTCTGCGGTGTGATGTGTCTGTGTTTGTACAGCTTGCCGTGAGTGTTTAATTATTCTCATTTTCAAACCACACTGATTATATGAGTCACCTAAAGTGACCAGACACCATGGGTTTGGAAAAATAATTATCCTGTTTCTCCTAATTTTTGTCCAGTGACTTTAAAGTCTTTTTAAAATAACAATACTATGTCCTTTTTTCCCCCCATTTGTAAATGTCAAGGACAAAAGAGTGCTGGATTGGGAGTCAGGGTTCAAATCCTAGCTACCTATGTGACTTTGGGCAAGTCACTTAACCTCTTTAGGACTTCAATTTCATCAAGCATAAATGAGAGCATTGGATTTGATGACTTCTAGGGGCCCTTCTAATTCTGAATCTATAATTCTATATTTCATTCATTTTCCTGTACTAGAATATAGGAACCAAGGAAGAAGGTAGAAAGCCTGTTTTTGTTGTTCAGTCGTGTCCAACTCTTTGTGACCCAATGGACTATGGCATACCAGGCCCTTTTATCTTCAATGATCTCCCTAAGTCACTCCTAGGGTTATATCCCAAAGACATCATAGAAATGGGAGAAAGACCCATATGTACAAAAATGTTTATAGCAGCTCTTTTTGTGGTGGCAAAGAATTGGAAATTAAGGGGGTGCCCATCAATTGGGAAATGGCTGAACAAGTTGTGGTATATGCATGTTATGGAATACTATTGTGCTATAAGAAACGAGGAGCAGGCAGTCTTCATATTTACCTGGAGAGGCTTAAAAGAACTGATGCTGAGTGAGAAGAGTAGAACCAGGAGAAATTTGTACACAATTACAGACACAACGTATGTGTGATGACCGACTTTGATAGACTGGACTCTTCTCAGCAATGCAGTGATATAAGTCAATCCCAAAAGACTCATGATGGAGAGAAAAATGTGCATCCAGAGAAAGAACTAGAAAGAACTAAGTTTATATCCAGGTGGAAGCAAAATACCTGATCTTTTTCGTTCTCTTATTTGGTTTTATGTCCTCTTTACCATTTTTCATTCCAGCTGGTACAATCCGTCCTTATAACCTGACCAATGTATAATGTGAAAGTATTTACAGATCCTATACTTGACTATAAGCCGCCATGGGGGGGAGGGGAAGGAGGGGGACAAAATGTGAAATTCAAGGAATTGTGGAATTGAATCCTGTAAACTAAAAGGAAACAAACAAATTAATAAATTTAAAAAATTGAAAAAAAAATGATCTCCCTAAGTCTGTCCAACCTCATGTCCATTACCTCCATGACATTCTCTATCCATCTCATCTTCCACCCTTCCCCTCTCCTTTTGCCTTCAAGCTTTTCCAACATCAGGGTCTTTTCCAATGAGCCCTGTCTTCTCATTAGGTAGCCAAAGTTTTAAGTTTCAGCTTAGTTTCAGTTTTTAATTTCAGCTTTTAACTTTTCAACAAATAGTCTGAATTAATTTAAGTACTGACTGATTTGATCTGTATGTTGTCTGAGTCGAAAGTCTTTCCCAGTACCACAATTTGAAATTAGGAAAACTATAGCTTTTACTATACAGACCTTTGTCAGCAAAGTGATATCTCTCCTTTTTAGTATACTGTCCAGATTTGCCATAGCTTTCCTTCCAAGAAGCAAACGTCTTTTAATTTAATGACTACAGTTGCTGTCTGCAGTGATCTTTGAGTCCAAAAATATGAAATCTGACACTGCTTCCATTTCTTCCTCTTTGCCAGGAGTTGATGGGACCAGTTGCCAAGATTATCTTTTTTGGGGTGTTTTTTTTTATGTTAAGCTTCAGCAGCTTTTACACTCTCCTCTTTCACCCTCACCAAGAGACTTCTTAATTCTTCTTTACTTTCTGCCAACACAGTAGTATTGTCTGCATATCTGAGATTGTTGATATTTCTCCCAGAAATCTTAATTCTGACTTTTGATTCATCCAGCCTGGCATTTCACATGTTGTAATCTGCATATAAGTTAAATAAATAAAGTGACAATGTACAACCTTCTCATACTTCTTTTCCAATCTTAAACCAATCAGTTGTTCCATGTTCATTTCTAATTATTGATTCTTGGCCCTCAGGAAGATTTCTTGTGTGACAAGTAAGATGATCTGGTACTCCCAAGTCTTTAAGGACTTGCCACATTTTGTTGTGATCCACATAATCAAAGGCTTTATGTATAGAAGTTCATTTTTTTTTCTGGAACTCCCTTGCTTTCTCCATAATCCAGATAATGTTGGCAATTTGGTCTCTAGTTCCTCTGCCTCTTTGAAAATCATTCTGCTCTTCTGGTAATTCTTGGTTCACATATTGCTAAAGCCTAGCTTGCAGAATCTTAAGCATAAGCTTGCTGGTGTGTGAAATGAACACAATTGTTCAGTAATTTGAACATTCTTTGGCATTGCCGTTCTTTAGGATTGAGATGTAAACCGACCTTTTCCATTCTATTGGGCACTGTTGAGTTTTCCAAATTTGCAGGCATACTGAGTGCAGCACTGTAACAGCATCATTTTTTAGGGTTTTAAATAGCTCCACTGGAATTAGGTCACCTCCACTAGTGTTATTGTTACAAGTGCTTGACTTTGTTCTCCAGGATAGATTCTGGCTCTGGATCAGTTACCACACCATCATTTATGGTCATTGGTGATGTTAATATCTTTCTTGTTGTAATGGTAATGGGAATTTGAAAATCTTTCCTGCTTTGAAGATCTTCCCTGCTCCCTAATAGGCCAAATGTAATCACATGGAGCCTGTGATAGGAGGAGTTTGCTGAAGGGTAGAGCAGAGCCCACAGCAAGCTGGGAGTCAGAGCAGCTAGCAAGGTGGGAGAGAGAGGATGAAGGCAAGAAGACAGCTAGGCTTGTGACTGAGCAATGAGAACTCCTAGACCTAGTCTTTAGAAGAGAGTAAGAGTTCCACCAAAGTTCTTGAACCAAGCCTCCTAGGACTGTTAGGAACACGGAAGAGCAAGTCTGGAACTTGCCCTCCAGTATGATTGCAGGTTACATCGGCCATGCAAGTCCAATGGAGTTGACCCTCTAGCAGCTACAAGTGTGTTTCTTTTGGGGAGCCAGGGAAGAACCACAGTGGCTTAACTGGCATACATAGAGACTGGACTGGGACGCAATCGGTGCTCTATGTGTATAGTTGCTACTATATCGGATGGGGTTTATATCTATTGATCTCAAATGTGTTTCCTTTCTAGGAGAGCCTCAACCACACAATGGTGCTGTAAGTGTAGAGGACAGTATTTCCCCTGAAGGAAAGTGGGATTCACCTAGATGAGCAGAACCAGAATGAGGCCCTGGGATAATGATGGTACCTTTGATGTTCAATGTATAACCAACCAGATTGAATTCAAAGTGGAGAAAAAGGTAAAGTCCACAGTTAATTAGTAGAAAGTTGGAAATATTTCATGTAATTCCAATCAATTTCCATTTCTTCTTATGTGTGGCACTCAAAAGACTTTGAAAAGGCACTTAGAGCAAGATACTGGGAAAGACGGGGCGGCTAGGTGGTGCAGTGAGTAGAGTACCAGCCCCAGAGTTGGGAGGACCCAGGATCAGTTCCAGCCTCAGACTCTTAACACCCACACAAAAAAACTGGCCATGTAACTTTGGGCAAGTTACTTAACCCCAATTGCTTTAAAAAAAAAAAAAGATACTGGGAAAGACAACTAGCCCAAATAAGAGGTAAGAAATGTGACCCAGGACCTATCTCCAACCTGGAGTGGCCACCTGAACCCTTGCTTATTTGGTGACCCCTTTGTGCCTAGGTTTCACAAAGTGTTATGCAGGTATCAGAATGTCAGAGCTGGGTTTAGAAAGCATCTACCCCACTCCACTCATTTTACCTTGGCTAGAATTGCTCTCTCCTTTAAGCTGCCAAAAAGTAGACCAGGTTCCAAACTGGCTTGCTATTATATAGAAGACTCATGGTATAATAAGATAAATGTTGATTTAATGCCTTTGATTCATTAGAGATGTCCTTAACCTGATAAATAACCTAATGCAGACCACTGTATTTTCTTAGTAAATTTAGGTAGGGTGGAGTGACTGATTGACTCATTTTACTCCCTTCCTTTACAGTTATACAAAGTGATTTCAAGAGGGAAAGAGCAAATGACTGAAAGCATCAGGAAAAATTTTATGTAGGAGAAGAACCTGAGTCATATTTTAGGGAAGGCTGCAAATTCCACCAGGTAAAAGTAATGCATGCTAGACCAGGGCTTTTTAAATTTTTTCTACTTATAACCCCTTTTTATATTTTTTGGCAATGGTCATCGGTGTTGTTTGGCCTGAGGGCATGCCAAGTGCAAAGTGTGCTTGCTTTGTGTCCAGAACCAAGGTTGCAGTGAAGTTGCCTGATGCAACATGGGCAAGTGCTGCCAGAAACACCTTGGATTCATTATGTGTTTGATTTTTAATTAATTTCTGGTCATTACAGAAAAAGCCTTTTACTGTTGCCAAATGTTTCCTGACCCCATATGAGGTCATGACCCACACTTTAAGAAGTGCTGTTCTAGATAATAAGGGCCACCTGTGCAAAGCCCCAGAGACAGGAGACAGAAAGGTATGTACGGCCAACAGCTCTTAGGTCAGTTTCACTGAAATAAAGAGGGAATCATTAGACTGGAAAGGTAGGTGAGTCTCACAACATAGGGGGTCTTACATGCCAGGAGATTTTATCCTAGAAGCACTAGGGAAGCTAAAGATTTTTTCACAGGAGAGTATCATGGTCAGACCCATGCTTTAGAAATATCAAGTTTGGGAGGTGGCGTGCAGTGAACAGAGCACCAGCCCTGGAGTCAAGAGGACCTGCGTTCAAATCTGACCTCAGACACTTAAAACAAAAAAACTAGCCGTGTGACCTTGGGCAAGTCACTTAACCCCAATTGCCCTATCTTCCCTCCTCCAGAAAGAAAAAAAAAGAAATAATCAGTTTGGTGGCTTTGTGGAGGATGGATTAGAGAGAAGAGACCCTGGAAGTAAGAAGACAAATTAGGAGACTATTGTCCTAGTCCAATGAATCTATCAATCACGATGCATTTATTAAGTACTTACTGTGTTCCAGGGTCTATTAGGTGCTAGGGATACAATACAAAGAAGGTTACAGTCAAAGGAGAGACACAATAACTATAGTTATGAAAATAATAGCTATGAGAATAAATACATTTATTAATATATTCTCACATGTGAGAATAAGTATATTTATTAATTGATTCTTATATATAAGAAAAGGTATTTACTCATATATATGAGCATACTATATATTATAATGAATATATTTAATATATTTTCATATAGGAAGAATAAATATATTCTCATATATTTATTAATATAGTCATATATGAGAATTAAATATATTAATATATTCTTATTTATATGAAAATAAATACAAGGGGTTCTGGGGAAAGAAGACACCAGCATTTGTGGGAATCAGGAAAGGCTTCTCATAAAAGCTAATGCTTGAACTATGTTTTAAAAGAAAAAAAGGGATTCTATGAGGAGGACATGCAGTTATAAGCAGCAGAGACAGTAGTGCAAAGGTTCAGAGATGGAAGATGGAGTGAGGAACAGAGAGAAGTACAGGTCAGATGGATCACAGAGTGTGGGAGGGGAATTCACATACAACGGGGCTGGAAAGATTATTTGGGGTCAGGTTGTAAAAGGCTTGGAAAGCTAAAAAGACAAGTTTATATTTTATCCTAGAGGCAACAGAAAGCCACTGAAATTTACTGAGTGTGGAAGTGATACAAAAAAAAAATCACTTTGGTAGCAGTGTATAGGAGATCCTGGAATGGGGAGATACTAGCTAAAAACAGAGTAAGTTAGGATGGGAGGGAATGTAGACCAGAACTAAAGCACTAGTTCCATAAGTGAAGAGAAGGGGTCAGAGGAGAGATAGAAACAGGAGGTAGAAACAATTAGATTTGGCAGATTGGCTATCTGAGGCAAGTCAAAGGATGACACCCACTAGATTACAGATCTGGTAGACTGGAGAGATGGGGATGCTTTCAACATAAATAAGAAAGTTTGAAAAAAGGGTGACTGGGGGGAGGGGAGAATGATCTACGTTTGGTACACGTTAGGTTTGAGATGTTTTTGAGACAGCTGTCCAGTTTGAAATGTCCAATAGACAATTGGTGATGGGTGACTGAAACTTTAGGGGAGAGATTGGTGTTGGATATATAGATCTGGGACTCAACTATGCAGAAAGGATCATTAGATTCACAAGAGGAAAGGGGAGGGAAGAGAAGAGAGGAGAGCAGAGGAGTCCCAAAAAAGGTAATGGCGGCCAGACTTAGAGGAAAGGCCATGTGAGTGGAGAGAAGGGAACAGGTGCTATAGGAGACTTGGCAAATGATCAGATGTTGAAGTGCGTAACTATAAGCTTATGTATGGCTAGGTTAGACTAGGCATCTTGCAGCCTCCACAACTACAAAAGGTCCCAATGAGTGTGAATACTGAATCCCATGAAGTGGTTGCATTATTCCAATTTACACTGCTTGTTTCTTTTAAGCTGGAACCAATGACCATATTTTACATAATTATAATTTGGAATAGTGTGAATTCAAATACATGTGACCACTTCACAGGATTCATTATATTCACACTAATCAGGACCTGGCAGTTTTGTTTCATCCCCCATGAATTTCATATCAGTAGGGATATTTTCCCACCCTTTCTTTCTCTTGTGCCTTTTCATCTGGCCTCCTCCTCTTTGATCCTTTATTCTCCATGATCTCCCTCTTTTTCCTCCTCTCTGAATGTCTTTTCTTTTCCTGAAAACCTAGAAGCTTCTGGCTGTGGAGCTGAGGCACATACACACTGCATATCCATGGGACCCTTAAAGTGCCAAAAGCAACTTCACAGGACGCACAGGTAGGATGCTGTTGCCTCTTTAGAGTAACCTTAAACCTGACTCCCCTAAACTCTCACCCCTTTTCCTATCACTCCTAGCCTGTCTTCAAGAATGTGAGGGAGGGAAAGCCACATACAGTACATTAAGCCAGTCAAGTTTACTAATCCTGCTTTCATTGTTAATCAAAGGCACACTGAGAGAACACTCATTCGATGGATTGTATGGAATTCAGCCAAAAACACAAGAGTCTTAGGAAAAGAAAATCCCAAAACCAGGATCAGAAAAAAAAGGAAAGTCCAGAATTTAGAAAATGCACACTTTCTACAGTTATTTCCCTGAAATAGGACTCCTGAATCAGTACCTAAGTCTTCTGGCTGGTATAAATTCTCAGTTCTGTCTAAATTTGAAGTGGTTTCATTGCTGACTAAATAGCCCCCTGAATATACAAGTATTTCCAAAAGGAGACTAAAATTAACTATGTTCCTACCAAATCCCATGGAACTTCCAAGGGTACTTTTCCCCAACGCTCACCAGAACTATTTTCTTATCCTTATTCCCTGGTCATTGAAGGAGGAAAAGAATGACATTCTAGGAATGAGAGATGACATGTTGACATTGGGAACTGTTAATAGTCTAGTTGGGGGTGGGGGACAGTTAGGTGGTGCACTGGATAGAGCACTGGGCCTGGAGTCAAGAAGACTTGAATTCAAATATGGCCTCACATACTTATTAGTTGTGTGACCCTGGGCAAGTCACAACCCTATTTGTTTCAGTTTCCTCATCTATAAATTGAGCTGGAGAAGGAAATGAAAAACCACTCCTGTATCTTTACAAAGAAGAGCCCAAACGGGGCCACGAAGTGTAGGACATCACTGAAAATGACTGAACAACAACTATACTTCCCACAGCATAAGCTCCTTGAGAGCAGGGACTGTCTTTTGACTTTCTTTGTAACCCCAGCATTTAGCACAGTGCCTGGCATATAGTAAGTGATTAATAAATATTTATCAACTAACTATTCTAAACCTTCTCCTGTTCCCTTATGCTCTCAATCACATCCATATCCTACTCTTTTCCAGCAGATGAACTCCCCTCCTACTTGACCATGGAAACCAAGTGTATCTTTCAGAAGACTGATGGTGAAGCCCTCTACCAATGTCCATTTCACCACATTTTAAAATCTCTCTGTGTCAGGTACTTAATTTTTTGTGTGTCAAACTCTCCCTTTGGTAATCTGGTGAAGCCTATGGATCCCTTCTCAGAATAACATTTTCAAATATAAATTTTAATATATAGGACTAAAAGTAAAGCCAATGATATTGAAATAAAGATGCGACTTTTTTCCCATTTAAGTTCATGGATCCTTTGAAATCTGTCCTCAGACCTCTTGGGGGTCCATGAACCTCAGGTTGAGAACCCTTGCTATCTCCTCCTTTGTTCTAGTCTCAGAGGATGAGGGAGCATAGCACTTCTTTTTTCCAAGGCCACCCTCTCTACTTGAGCTCTCAATTCCATCTCCTCCTGGCTCCTTCATTATCTGGTTCCATGCATTCCTTTTTCTCTCTTTCATCTTTCATCTAGTGTCTCATCTACTGGCTTTTTCCTTGCTACCTACAAATATGGTCTCTCCTGGTCATCTTCCTACCTTTCCCTACTCTCAATTTCCTCTGTCTATTGTCCATCTTCCACTCCCTAAGCTTGATTGTCCCTTAATACTCAGTCCTGGGCCCTCTTCTCTTCTTAATACTTTTTTACCTTGGTGATTCCAAAGGTCCAATGATCACTAAAATCTATATGTTTCAGCCCTGACATTTCTTCCCTAAACTACAGTGTCACATCTCCAAGTGCCTATTGATCATCATCAAGAAGTACTACCAGCATCTCAACCTCAAAATGTAGAAAACAGGATTCATTATCTTCTCCCTCTAAACCTATTCCTCTTTCAAACCTCCCTATTTAATAATAACACTCAAAATAACTAGCATTTATATAAATGAGTTAAAGGTTGCAAAACCCTTTATAAATATTATCTAATTTTATCATCACAACAACGCTAGGAGTTAGATGCTATTATTATCTTCATTTTACATATGCAGAAACTGAGGCAGACAAAGGTTAAATGACTTACACAGGGTCGTGTTGTTAGTACCACCATCTTCCCAGTAGCTCAGGACACCCAAAGTTAGTGGGCATGACATGAGTGGAAAAAATCAGCAAAGGAGACCAAGAAGTAGTGGTCAGACAGATAGGAGAACCAAAGGAAAAGAGTGTCACAAAAATCTAGTGAGAAGAGAGTACCTAGGAAGAAGAGGTGATCAACAGTGTCAAATACTGTAAAGAAACCAAGAGAAACTCCATTAGATTTGGCAGTTAATAGATCCTTGGAAACTTAGGAAAGGGCAGTTTTAGTTGAACGATGGATGATGTAGAAAATCAAACAGCAAAGAGTTTAGGAGTAAAAGGAGAGAAAAATGGGGGCACCTAATATAGACAAGCTTTCTCAAATACAGAGTATTCCCTAGCTTAGACCCTAAGAGTTTGAATGGCTTGAGTTCCCCAAACAGCAGGTGATACATAATGGTCCCACCAACTTGTCATTAGAAGGGATATGCAGATCTCCCTCCTTGGTTGAACTAAGATCTTATCTCACTCCCAGATGGAGATCTCATTTACTCTTGTGCGTTCTTTGGTATATTCTAATCTAAATAACTATTCCGATTGCTATTTGCTGCTTTTGTCGATAAAGAGGTTTATTAGCTATATGTGACTCTCTTTTGTATAATCAGTATTTGGTGGGAGAGAACCAAGCTGGCAAGTCCTTGAGAGCAAACAGGTAAGTGGCTTTCATTTTGAACCCAGATTCATAAACCCTAAATATAGTTGAAGGATGGCAGATAGACATAATTCTAGCCTGACACCTGAAACTGAAGGAGAAATCATCCTGCCTCAGGAGTCCTAGACTTTGACTGCTCCTGCCCCTGTGGTGCTAGCATGGCCTTCCTCCTACTATCCACAAAAGGGAACTAGTTCATAGATCATATCTATCCATGCTACCCATGAGCCTTGTCTATATATATATTTAGACAATCCCACATATATGTAATATATACATATATATATATAAGAATGAGTCATCATTACAGTCAATGGGTATAAACAAGCAGTTCTCAAAAGAAAAAATGCAAGCTGTCAGCAAATATGAAAAAATCCTCCAAATTGCTAATAATAAGAGAAGTATACATTTAAATAACTCTGAGTTTCTACTTCCAGCCCATCAAATTGACAAGGATGACAAAAATGGAAAATTACAATTGTTGGCAGGAATGTGGGAGGACAGGCACATCAGTGTTGGTGGAGTCACAAATCAGGCTAGCCAATCTGGAAAGCAATTCCAAACCATACCCCCACAGTCACTAAACTGGGTATATAGCAGTGATGGTACCACTAGGCATAGATACCCCCAAAGAGATCAATAACCTCAAAATTGTCTAAAATGCAGCATGGACCTCTTCTGTATATTCTTGGTCTAATCTAACTTCTCTTCCCATCTTTGTTTTCCGTATTTCTATTTCCTTATCCAGAATATCAGAGACTAACATTAAAGTCAAACTGTAGTGACTCCTTTGTTATTAATATAGAGAAAGATTTTTGCAATAATCTTGACAGATCCTTTCCATTTTTCTTCTATTTGTTGCCTTTCCTATTTCATGCTTAAATGTTCTTGAAATGATCTGGATTAATTTTTTTTCTGTAAACTTCCTTGTCCCTCTACCTAGTCTTAATAGATTATTCAAAATTGAATTTATCTCCTACAGGGAAGTATATATCAAACTTTCAAGCTAAGGTACTGATTAAGCCAAAAATATCCTTTACCAAAGGCAATAGAGTTATCATTACTTATTGATTAAACCCAATGCAGCCCATGTAAATGGCTATGTTATTACAGGATTTAGAAACAGTACAGCAACAAACTTAACAGGAATAGTCTCTATTTCTCCCTCTGTATTCTGAATAAGATGAATGTCTAATAAATGTTCATTATAACCATAAGCTTCCAAGTTCCAAAGAAACACGTTTGTTTAAAATTAATATAGAGAACTAAACAAAATTTACTAAGCACTATTAATTATTTACATAGCACACATGTTGAGTCACTCTATGAAAGAAAATGGTAAAATTAATATAATCAGTCAACAAACATTTACCAAATGTCTTCAGAAAATCACTAAACTATGCATGCCCTTTGACCCAGAAATTCCACTTCTAGGGATGTACCCTAAAGAGATCAAATTCAGAAGGAAATGAACCATATGTACAAAAATATTTTGGCACTTTTTTTTGTTGTTGCAAATAATTGGAAACTAATTGAGTGCCCATTAACTGGTGAATGGCTGAACAAACTGTGGTATGTGGATGTAACAGAATATTACTATGCCATAAGAATAACAAATATGACAAATTCAGATGAATTTGGGAAGCCTTACATGAGATGATGCTGAGTGAAGTGAGCAGAAGCAGAAAAACAAGTTACACAATGTATTTGTTACAATAATATTACACAATAGAATACATGGTAGTATAAAAGAAGACAACTTTGAAAGACTAATCATGGCTTCAGAAGACTGATGGTGAAGCAAGCCATCCTCCTTTCAGGAGAGAGGTGATGGACCACATATGGCCCATGTATTCATTTGTTTTGCTCGATTATATTTATTGGCTACAAAGAACAATATCTATTGGGGATGGAGGGACCATGAGTGAAGGTGAGTGAGTAGTGGAAAGAAGGAAGAAAAAGAAAGAAAGAGAGAAAGACAAAAAGATAGAGAAAGGGATAAAGGGAAGAAGAGAAAGAGAAAGAAAGAAAAGAGGGAAGAAGGGGAGAAAGGAAAGAAGAGAGGAAGAAGGAAGAAAGGGAGGAAAGAAGAGTATCAACTGCACCACCTAGCCACCCTGCTAACCTCTCTCTTGACCTCCAGTCTTGCATATTCAACTGCCTTTTAGAAATCTCCATTTAGATGTCTCAAAGACATACTCAACGCGTCCAAAACTGAACTCGTTATCTTTACTCCCCCCAAACTCTACCATCTTCCTAACTTCACTATTGCTGTTCAGAGTACCACCGTCTTCTTAGTTACCCAAGCTTGCAACAAAGATATCATCCAGCCTCTGCACTCTCACCCCCCACATCCAATCTCTTACCCTAGCCCTGTCGCATCTACCTTCATAACGTATCTTGTATTTGCCCCCTTCTCACCTTTGATGCTGCAAACACCCAAATCCGGGCCCTTATCCTCTCATGCCTGGGTAATCACAATAGCCTGCTGGTTGTCTTCTGGTCTCAAGATTCTCCTGACACCAATCCATATTGCACTCAGCTATTATAATGATTCCTAAAATGCAAAATCTAACCATGTCGCTCCCTTTTCAGCAAACTCCAGTGACTTTTTAGTACCTCCAAGATCAAATAAAAATCCTTTTTGGCATTTAAAACCTCCATCACCTGGCTCCTTCCTACCTTCCCAGCCTTCTTACACCTTACATCCCTTGCTCTACATCTTCACTTTGTTCTCAAAGATCCGCCAACACTAGCCTTCTTTATGTTCCCCAACACAACACTCCAGCCCCTACCTCCATGCATTTTCACTGGCAGTGCCCAATGCCTGGAATCCTCTCCCTCCTCATCTTTGCCTCCTACCTTTATTGGATTCCATCAAGTCTCAACTAAAGTCCTACCTTCTATAGGAAGTCATTCCTAGTCCTCCTTAATCTTAGGGCCTTTCCAGTTTGTCATGTATATGGCCTGTTTGTATATGATTTTTAATTTTTTTCCAAAAAGAGATTTTAAGTTTAATAAAATTTTATATAAAGAAATGTGAAAAAATACTTCCATATGCTTCTGCTAGGTTATTTTTGACAACTGCAATTCACAACTGTTATACTTTTGTTCTCTCTATCTTTTTTTGTTGTTTAGGACATACTGGAAATCCAATTTGAAGTATCCATTAGGCAATTAATGATATGTGGCAGTAATAATAACAACGAAATAGGGCCTAGACCTGTGGTTTCATTGGTATTGTACAGGAAACTCCATTTGGGGAGATTCCCTTTACCAATACAAGTCCTCATCTACTCTGCCAGGTTATAGCCTGTAAGGGTTATGGGATTTAAAGATCTTCCATGCCCCATTGGACTTGCTGACATAGCAGGAAGGGGCGGAGCAAGAGGAAGCAGAAGCCAAGCTAGAGTTCCTGCGGTGGCTAGCAGTGGCAGTGAGGGCGGCAGCAGCAGCAGAGGCAGCGGTGGTGGCAGCGCGAAGCCCTTTTTGAGTCAGCCAGGATTTCTGCTAAGGACTCCTGCTGAGGACTGCCAGGGGCTGGAGCTGCTGGGAGCACGCTTCCTGGACCCTGGGTGGTTGCTGTGAGCGGGGAGAGGAGGACCTTTGCCTGAGGTAGCCTGTTCTGTTTTAAAGGCTTGAGAATGTGGGTGCTTTCTACTTTATCTACCTGTGCCAATGTCATAACTACTCTGATGGCTTTCACTTTCTGGTTTTGGGACTCAGTCTTTTGGTATTTTAATAAATTTTCTAGCTTATTCCCCCATATGGCAAGCCTGATGTATTTTGTGATGGATAATTATATCAGCATATCTGTAATTTCCATAGGCATTTTGAATATGGCATTGCTGATACATAGCCTCTAAGAGTTTCTACTCTGAGCACCAAGAGGTTAAATGAATTGCTCAAGGCCACACAACCAGTATATATCAGACAGAACTAAATCCAGGTTTTCCCAACTCTGAGGTAAATAACACAAATAAATAGCTGGCATTAGTATAACCTTTTATGCTTTTCAAAGCACCTTAAATTATATCATTTGATTTTCACAACAACTCTTGAAAGTAGGCAGGGATTATTGTCTCCATTTTTAGATAAAGAAACTGAGATTCTAAGAAACCAAAGGACATTCCCGAGAACATCCAATGAATGATAAAGCCAAGACTACAACACAGGTCTCTCTTAATTTCTCGTCTAGCATTCTACCCTTTAGTCTAGCCTGCTTTCATAATAGCACCATTGTTAACTGTCAAGGAAACAATGTGTTATTTTATCCTCATCTTTCCAAACAGAAATCCATAGTTAGCAATGTATGTGGTTTTTAAATTTTTATTTATCTTATTCTGAACTTAAATAAACATTTCCATAATATAGTAGAATAGGAAAATGATAATTGTACATGAAACTGCAAGTCTGTTATGTACAACTTGCTATTTCTTTTAAATATATAATAACATTATCATGTAATTTTCTTTTTTTTTCCTTTTTTTTCCCTCCCCCCACTCCCTACCCTAAAAGTGTATGGTTTTTATTTCATGATTGGTTTCCCAGGCTCTGTTAAAAAAAATCAAAACAGGTTTTAACCTGTGCATTTTTTCTAGCACCTTTTATACTCAGAATCCCCTCCCCACTCCCTTCCCTGGGCCAAGCACTTTACAAATTGATGAGTTGGATATAAACATTACAGTGGCTACATATGCAAACCCATCTCCATTAAACACTCAGTAGTCATTGACAACCTTCAATATTACAGGCAACTTCACTAAGAGGGAAAACACTGACCAGAGCATCCAGCTTTTTCTCAACTCTTTCCTCAAAAGCAATAAACTATTTTACTGGTGGGTAGAGGGGCTGAATTCTTTCAAACTATCTTCTTTCTAGAGCCTCACACACATACTTGAAAGTTCTAAGACAAATTACTTTTTCCAAGGTTACCAATTATCTACTACCTTTTAAATCTGATGGTCTTTCTCAGTATTTATTCCTCTTCTGCAGTATTTAAAAATGTGACCATCCCCTCCTCCTAGACACTCCATCATTCTAGGTTTTTTTTACACTTCTCTCTCCAGATTATCCTCCATATTCCATCCACTATACAAAGGTATATAACAGGGCTCTGTCCTTCATCCTCTTCTTTCTTGAGACTTCCTCTCTGGTGATCTGATCAGTTCCCATGGGTTCAGCTATTACCTTTTTATAGACAACTCTCAAATCAATATCCAGACCCAATCTCTCTTTCCTATTCTAACCAGGGATGGGGAACCTGCAGTCCTGAGACCAAATGTGGCCCTCTAGGTCCTCAAGTGAGACCCTGTCACTAAAGTTTGGATTCCACCAAAGGGCTGCACTTTAGGACTGAGAGGGCCACATGTGACTTTGAGGCCGCAGGTTCCCTACTCCTGTTTGTCCCTTACCAAGTAAAATTCTGATTTTTTATAAAACTATATGAGACCAGGTGGCTCAGCGAGTAAGAGCACCGGCTCCAGTGTTGGGATGACCTGGAGATCGAATCCCGGGCTCAGACACTCAGCACCACACCCAGAAACACCTGGCCGTGTAACCTTGAGCAAGTCACTTAACCCCAATTGCTTAAAAAAAAAAACTACATGAGAAATGTACATTTCACACTATGCAGTCACCAGAAGTATACAGTTATCAAATCCACATAAGTCACTTGGTACCTAAAGTAACTTTAACATTCTATGTCTTCCCTGTTTTGGCATATCTCCAAGTGGGTATTCATCAGCAACACAAACTTAACAGGTCCAAGACAGAACTCATTTCCCCCCTTTTTCTATGTACTCTTTTGTTTTGTTTCTTAATTATACATCTTTTAATCATCAAAACTTTGCCTTCCCACAGCTCATCCCAACCCCCTCCCTATTGAGAACAAAAGAAAAACAAAGCTCATTACGAATATGTTTAGTGTGGCGCAGTGAATAGAGCACCAGCCCTGGAGTCAGGAGGACCTGAGTTCAAATCTGGACTCAGACACTTAACACAAAAAACTAGCCGTGTGACCTTGGGCAAGTCACTTAACCCCAATTGCTCTCCAAAAAGCAAAAAACAAAACCAAAAACAAATATGTATAGTCAATTAAAACAGTTTTTAAAATGTATCTCATTTCTGCACTCTGGGTCTTTTCACTTTTCTGTCAGGAGATAGGTAGCATTAATTCTCTGGAATCATGGTTGTTCATTATTCTGATAAGAATAGTGAATTCTTTCAAAGTTGTTTACCTTCACCAAATTGTTGTCATTGTATAAATTGCTCTCCTGGTTCTATTCACTTCGTTGCATCAATTCATACAAGTCTTCCTAGGTTTCTCTAAAACCATCGCCTTCATCATTTCTAACAGCTCTACAGTATTCTGTCACATTCATATACCATTTGTTCATCCATTCCCCATCTTATGGACACCACCTCAGATTCCTATTCTTTGCACCCTCAATATTTTTGTATATCCTTAGTTAGACTTTGTTTTGTTTAAGACTAATCACTTCCTTAATTTACTCTCCCTCTAATTCACCCTTCTCCCCTTCCCTTCCAGTTTCCCTATTGAGTGAAATATCCACCTGTGTGTGTGTTCTTCCTTCCTTTAACCAGTTCAGATAAGAGTAATATTGAAATGTCTGCTGCTCCATCCCACCCCACCTCCTCCTCCTAGTTTGTATAGATATCTGTTTGTGAACCTCAATTATGTGAGATAGTTTTCCCTAACCTTGCTTTCACTTCTGCCCCTTCCAGTCTGCTCCTCTTACCCTCTTACCATTCTTCTCTTAGGATCATCCAGATATAACAAAACCACTTCTACATCTTGTCCAATCAGACTCCCTGATAATGATAAGGTTCAGAGGGGACAGTTTATCTTTGTTTAGTCCCAAACCATTGTTTATTCATGTTTATCTTTTTGTGTTTCTCTTAATTCTTGTGTTTATAGCTCTCATCTCTTCATTAAGAATGATAGGAGGGTGGCTAGGTGGTGCAATGAATAGAGCACTGGCCCTGGAGTCAGGAGGTCCTGAGTTCAAATCTGCCCTCAGACACTTAACACAAAAAACTAGATGTGTGACCTTGTGCAAGTCACTTAACCCCAATTGCCCTGCCTTCCCTCCTCCAAAAAAAAAAAAAAAAGAATGATTGGAAGTCCTGTTTAATTAAGGGTCCATTTTCCCCCCCTGTAGCATTATATTCAGTTTTGCTGGGTAAATATTTTTTCACAGTAAGCCCATAGCCTTTGCTTTGGGCAATGTTTCATTCTAAGCTCTCCACTCCTTTTAAGTGGCACCTGTGAAATCATGTGGGATGCTGACTATGGTTTTGAAGTACTTCAATTCATTCTTTCTGGTTGCTTGCAATATTTTTCTTTGACCTGGAAGCTCTGGATTTCAGCTACCATGTTCATGGGAGTTTACATTTTGGGGTTTCTTTCAAGAAGTAACTCGTGAATTCTTTCTATTTCTACTTTGTCCTCAGGTTCTGAGAGATCTGGATAGTTTTCTTTTAGGGCTTCTTGAAAAATTATGTCTAGGCTCTTTTTTTGGTGGAGTTCAGATAGTATAATGATGCTTAAATTTTTTCTCCTTGATCAGTTGTTTTTGCTATTATATATTTTACCTTTTCTCCTATTTTTCAGTCTTTTGACTTCCTTTTAATATTTGTTGTTGTCTCATAGAGTTATTAGCTACTATATGGTTCATGCTAATTTTCAAGGAGCTTGTTGCTTAGGTAAGGTTTTATACCTCTTGTGTCAAATTATTAATTCCCTTTCCAATACTTTTTTTAATCACTTTCATTTTTTTCCCAATTTTCCCCTCTAATATTCTCATTTCATTGACAAAAGTATTTTAATTCTATTTCTTAGTGTTTGATTTCCTCTAAGAATTCTCGTGGAGTTTGTGCCCAGAGTTTATCTTTTTCTATGAGGCTTTGCTTATAGATATGTTTTGGAGTCACTCTATTCTTCTGGGTTTCTGTCTTGACCTTCCTTGCTGCCATAATAGCGCTTTATAAAGGAATTCTTATGTTTGTTTCCTGACTTCAGGCTTCATATTAAGGCTGGGCTCTACCATTTTTCTGAAGGGCCAGTCTGGGCTGATCCTGCTGCTGCTCTCTTAGGGTATTGAGTGCTGTGTTATTCCAAGGACTCAGGGTCAGGCTGAGGATCTGTAAGCTTTCCAAGCTCCCAAAGAGGGAGGCTGATCCAAGGCAAAGTCTGATTACTGTTCACATGGTCTGAGCTCTGCAAGTTCATGTCCGGGGCTTCAGTTAGAAAACCAGCAGAATGCTGCTGGACTCAGCCCTTGTCAGCCAGCAAGAAACTCTCCTGATTCACTGGGATAGAACTGTATCCTCTCCTTTGGCCCAATTCCTCAGAAGCCTGGGCTAGATGCTGGAAGTGAGACCTCCCTCTGTTCTTGGAGTCTGAGCTGATGCTTGCTTTTGAACCTTCTCCTTTCTCAGTACACTGACTGTATCCTGGGCCATCTCCAGTTGTCCTGATCCACATCTGGCCACTGGACCCTGGGTCCAGAGGAGAAAGTGAGGCTGGTGACTTTGCACAGTCCTCCATCATTCACTTGCATGTCATGGCATCACCTCCCTGATGTCATGGTCCTCTTCAAGATTGAAAGACAAACACCAGCAGCAGCCTAGTGCCTCCCTACCTGGGAATACCATCACTGGGTGCAGGTCCCCTTCTCAGTATGCCCTAAGTCTATGGCCCAAAACTGGGTAGCGGATGATAAAACTAACAGTTGGTGCTTGTCCCCACCTCAGTACCCTAGAATGGGTCTCGGGGTACCCTGATATGGGTCTAGGACCTCCTTTGTCTGGGTGCACAGCCTCTCTCTAGGCTCTGGAGTACTTGCCTGGCAGTATGCTCCTGCACTGACCCATCCCCAATGTCCACAGATTTCTCTCTCTGTCTATATTGACCTGGGTGGCACATGTCTTCTGGATTTCCCCATTAGGACTTGGTGTGGTGTATTTTGCACACCTGTCTGGAGTTTTATGGAGGGATGCTTAGCTACATTGCTTTCTGCTGCTTTGCCATCTTGGCTCTGTCTTCTCCAAAATTCCATATTCCTTCTCCTCTGCCCCCCCCCCCAACCTTCTCTTCCTTACTTCCCAATTTCTGTAAAGAGTATCACTATTCTACCTGTCACTCAGGTTCATGACATTGGAGTAACCCTCTCCTCACTCCTTACATCAAATCAGCTGCCAAGCCTTGTCAACTCTGCCTCCACAATGTATCGCACATGCCTCCCTTCTCCCCACTCATATGATGACCACTCCTGATGACGCCCTTATTGCCTCTCACTTGCATGATTGTGATGGTGTCCTGTTTGGTCTCCCAGCTTCCAGCCTCTCCCCTCGTCAATCCATCCTCCACGCAGCTGCCAAATTTATATTCCTAAAACATAGAACTGACTTTGTCATTCCCTTATTCATGAAGTCCTAGTGCCTCCCTCTTATTTCTAATTTAAAAACCAACTCCTTATTTGACTTTTAAAGCCCTTCATGATCTGGCTGCAGCCTACCTTTCCCAGGCTTATTGCACATCATCTCCCTTCATGCATTAAGCTGGCCTCTTTGCTGCTTTCCACATATAAGATTCTATTGCTTGTCTCCATGTTGCGCACAGACCAGACATTGGGCTTAGACTGTACTCCCTTCTCACCTCTGCCTTATGAGATCCCTAGCTTTCTCCAAAGCTCAGCTCAAATGTCACTTCCTATAGGAAACCTATCCCAGTCCCTCTAGTCGCTAATGCCCTCCCCCAGAGGAAAGGCAGCATTGCACATGGATGTGTGCTGCCCTCATCCTGGGAAATTTGGGCTCAAATCCCACCTCTGACACAAGCTACATGACCCTGGGCAAGTCACTTCATATCTCCATGCCTCAGACAGCTCTCTAAGTGTACAAAGTTGATCTACATTAATAAAGGGAGTTCCCTATACCATTAAATTACATTAAATCACCTTCCCCAATTCCCACTTCTACTAATGGGCCCTGTTCCTAGGGGCAATTGAGTGGGGATTCTCCCATCAGGTACTCACTAACCCCAATCCAGTGTGCATTACAAATATCAATCAACCAGATGACATTAACTTCCTTTTACATATTTACATATGTAAATACAGTGTAAGAGTATTTACTGAGAAGGTATAGCAAAAACAGAAGTTATAACATCCCCCAAATTGAAGACACACTCTCTTCTCTTGGAATTTTATGACAACTAAATTATAAATTCTGAAAAATCTTTCTTCAGTAAAGTAAAACAGTAGAAACTATATGCAAAGATAAAATTTTGTTTTATTCCATGAAAACATTGTTCACAAGGTTTTATAAGTATATGACAAATTATATGATGGTCCAAGCGGAAAAAACTAATGGGAAAAGATGTGACCTGCAGTTCAAAGTCATTTACATAAGACTCTCCTCATGGTCGGAGACTGATTATTTAATGATCTATGCCTAAATAAGAGGTAGAGTTGGCCAGGGCTTGCGAAAAGAAAGACCCTGGTGTCCTCTAGCTTCAAGAGAGAAGACATGTGGTAGCAGATTCTCTTTAGATCCTTGAAAAGAGTGTAGAGGAAGACATGTTGAGAAGCTGGCATCTTGGTCGCGTCCCTATCCCCAGATTACTATACTGCAGACTTTGGAGAATTTCTCCTTGGATGAAATCTGGGGCTTTTTCTCTTTTTTTGCTTTTTGTTGTTGTTGTTTTGGAGGGCAGTTGGGGTTAAGTGACTTGCCCAAGATCACACGGCTAGTTTTTTTTGTGTTAAGTGTCTGAGACCGTATTTGAACTCAGGTCCTCCTGAATCCAGGGCCGGTGCTCTATTCCCTGCGCCACCTAGCCACCCCAGGGGCTTTTTCTCTTGCTTAAGCTATCTCACCTCTAAAGATGAGGTGCTTCACACTGTGCGTTAACTGGTATGTAACCCTGTCTGTATACCTTCTCAGTGTACAGGGGAGGGGTGAGAGAGAAAGATAGACTCTGAACTCAAAATTTAAAAAGAAAAGTATGATGTAAACAAATAAATGATATTTTTAAAAGAGAAGAATTTAATCAATTGATGGAGATAAACACATTTCAGCAAATGACAAATTTTTCTGATATTAAGCCCTTTGAAAACCTATAAGTTAAAATTAAAGCTAGATTTGGCAAAACTGGAAAAAAAAAATGTCTAAAAACAATTTGCATCAATAACGTGCCTGTCCCTTCCACAAACTGGACCCTTCCAACCTTTCCAGCCTTCTTACACCTTCTACCCCCTCCTCCACACCACCTCATTATACTCTGGGATCCACAGACATAGGCCTCCCTGACATTCCTCAAACACAGCACTATAGCTCCCAACTCCATGCATTTTCACTGGCTGTGCCTGGCCTGGAACTCTTTCCCTCCTCCCCTTTGAATCTGAGTTTCATTGGTTTCCTCCCACCCTCATTTAAAGTCCCACCTTCTTCAAGAAGGCTTTGCCAGTCTTCCTTCAGCTCAGTACCTTCCCTCTAAGGTCAGCTCCCACTTACCCTGTCTATCCTATTTGCCCACAGCTGTTTACATGTGGCTGTCTCCATTAGACCATGTGCTCTTTGTATCTCCAACACTTAGCAGAGTGCCTAGTGCCAAGTAGGTATTTAATAAATTCTTGTTGATTGACTCATTGACTAGTACCCACATCAGTGTCCCCTCCCCAAAGTCCATTCTTCTTCTAAATCAAGACTACTATTGTACTAACTGCTAGAAATAGCCCTTTTAAAACCTCACTTATTGTACTTTTTCCTCTGACCTCCTCTTCTCACTACCTATGATAAGAGGTAAAATATTAAAGATACTATACGGTCACTATAATCAAAAGTTAATGTGTCATCTAATTAAACTGTATATCTGTAAAAGACTAGCACTTTTGTTCTAGATATAATGCTTACTTTTTTAAAAAGACAAGTGATTTTGTTGCTGGCATACACACATAATAAAGGCAAAAGTGTATAACAAATTATCTAAAACAGAGACTCATAACCTTGATGGCTTTACCTAGCCTTTTTGTTCTTGCCTTCAGGTTTCTTTGCATGTTAACTGAATGCAGTATGGGTAAGCCTTATTGCCTAGGCCCAAGTAGCTCTTTAGTGGTTCCATTAGGTAGACTCTCTGAAATGGTTTGAGAGGACCACAGATATACATAGAACTAATACGGGCTAGGGGTGCCAGAACACTCAGTTATGTTCTATGCATACCTATTTGTTGTTGCTATTCAGTCATTTTCAGTCATGTCCAATTCTTCATGACCACATTTGGGATTTTCTTGGCAGAGATACTGGAGTGGTTTGCCATTTCCTTCTCCAGCTCATTTTACAGATGAGGAAACTGAGGCAAGCAGGGTTAAGTGACTTGTCCAGGGTCACACAGTTAGGAAGTATCTGAGGTCAGATTTGAACTCAGGAAGATAAATCTTCCTAACTTCAAGCCCGTCACTCCATCCACCACTCCACCTAGCTTCTCATGTATACTTATAGATGAAACATAGACTGATAATCAGGAATTTAGAAGGAGTTAAAAATAATTTTCTAGCCCCCAATTCAAAGAGCTAGTACCAGCAAGAAGCTTTGGCAGTAGGAGAAAACCAAATCAAAGGGCAGATAGTCTTCACCTAAGAACATCTGTTTGCTTTTTCTAGCTGCCTCGTCTTAAACTGTGAACTAAAAGAACTTTAGCCCTCGCTAGAAATTAGCCAATGCCCCCCAGCAGATGGTGGCAGAGAGCAACACATGGTATAAACAAGCTAAGTATTAACAGATGCCCAGCGAGGGAGGCTTAGCAAATACTGCAGCCAGATGCTAGCAGAGATGATAGGACAGCCAGAAGGGAGCAGAAACCCAATGTCCAGCAGAAGGCAGCACAATGACATCCTGAGAGGCCGCTGCCACCTCTGCCGAACCAGAAACAGGCACCACTGTGCATTGGCCATACGTGTTCCTGCACGTGTGCCCCTCCATGTATGTTCCTTGGCCACGTGTGGTCTTGCATGTGTGCACTTCCCCCTAGATGGTATGGGAGATGTGGGACCTATGGAATATTGTGCTCCTTATGGGTATGGGGCAGATCTCATTTTGTCCTTTAATTTACTATGCTGTTTAATTAAGTGTCTTTTACTTTGAATTCATGACCTTTCTAGTAGCCTATGTAAAATTAAATGGATCAGTCCAGTCAAACCAAGTCAGCAAGCATTTATTAAGTGCCTCCTATGGGTCAGCATTGTACTACTATGTGCTAAGCACTAGGAATAGGAAAAAAAAAAAGATAAAAAACAGCATCTGCTGTCAAGCATGAACTCACAGTCCCTTAAAGGACAGAGTTTACACACTATGCCTTTGAATGGGTATGAATCTAGTGATTCAAATATGGGGCTTTCTCCATGTCTATATGTGTATACAAGGATCCCCAACTCAGAGCAGCCCATAAACCAGCACAAAGGGTGTCATATGACTCATGATTTACTCCATACTGTCCTACCCAGTCAGATGGCCAGAATTATAAGACAGGGTTTGTTGGTTTTGTTGCAGTAAGAGAAACAGTAAATGATGGAACTCCATTTTCTTGACTCCCACTCCTTTGATCTGGACACAAAGCTTTTCTGATGTTGGTCATTTTTACTAGCATACTCATGAGTTCTTGCCACATCTGTAGAACTCGTAACCTTGAACACATAACTTTGTACTATTTACAAGGGCAGATAGCACAGTGGATAGAGTACCAGGCCTGGGGCCAGGAAGACCTGAGTTCAAATTTGACCTCAGATACTTACTGGCCGTGTAACTCTGGGCAAGTCACTTAACCCTGTTTGCCTCTGTTCATCTATAAAATGAGCTGGAGAAGGAACTGGCAAATCATTCCAGTATCTCTGTCAATGGGTCTGAAAGGACTGAACAACTCATGTAATGTCACCCTTCTCTAAAAGTTAAATATCCCTCAAATACCTCTCTAATTCTTCCTTCCACCACTATGCCAATACTTGAATAACCCTCCCCATCGTGTCCAGAAGGACACCTCTTTTGCCCCAGACAGCATATCAATTGCAGAGAAAATCTCCATTTTCCGACAAATATCAAACGTGAAATTTCAGCAAGATAATGAAAATCGATTTAATATTGGATCAGATCTGGTCTGGAAGCCAGAGATCATGTCACCTCAGTGACCCACGATATTTATGAAAGGCCTCATTCTAACGTAATGATCTCAAGTTATAAAATCAAGCAGCCATAGTTAAGAACTTTCCCTCCTTTGCACTTCTGCACCAACAACCTCCCATTATATGGCCCCATTCAACAATTCAATTCACCAAGCTTTCAATAAGCAACTCCCCCAGTATGCTCTGGGCATCATGCCAGACACTGGTGAGCCAGAGACAAAAACCTACATAAAATAGCACATCTTCTGGAAGGCACAGGATGATATAACGTGGGTCCAAATGCCAAGTAAGCAGGGTGTTTCACAGCCCCAGAGAAAGAGGAAACCTTGGTTGTGAAAAAACTTTTTGGAGATGTCAAACAACTATGCAAAATCTTCTCTAGAGGGCATACAGAACTTGTGTGTCTTTTCAGATCAAAGCTTCTCTAGAGGAAATGAAGATAATCCTCCCTCTGTTATCTGAACAAGTATTAACACTGAGAGACTGACACTGACCTAGGGCTAAAACACTTCATAAACAATTTAGCAGTCAACTCCAGCAGGTGAAACTTGAAATTGGGTCTCCATGGATATTAAGCTTCCACATTTCACTAGAAAAAAATTCACTCTGGATCCCCTACATGGGTTCCTAGTGTAGCTAAATTTATCATCTTTTCTTGATCAAAATCAGTCGTTTTCAGTCATGTCTGACTCTTCATGACCCCATTTGTCATTTTCTTGGCAGAAATACTGAAGTGGTTTGCTATTTCCTTCTCCAGCTCATTTTACAGATCAGGAAAATGAGGCAGACAGGCACTTAACCCTGCTTGATGAAAACACAGTAAGATGTGAAGCATTTTTCACCTAATTTATTGCTAAGAAAGGGCAACCTTAACCCTCTCCTACTTTAGAAAAATCAAAGAGGGGTGGCCAGGTAGCACAGCGAGTAAGAGCGCTGGCTCCAGTGTTGAAAAGACCTGGAGATCGAATCCCGGGCTTGGACACTTAGCACCCACCCAGAAACACCTGGCCGTGTAACCTTGAGCAAGTTACTTAACCCCAATTGCTTAAAAAAAAAAAAATCAAAGTAACCTCCCTATTGTAATTATATTGCGTTTGCTCAGTTTGTTTTCTAAAGAAGACAATCTGAAGATGAACAAAGTAGAAAATCATGTAGAAGCATATACTTATTTACAGATTTAAAAATTAAAAGCAAAACTAAACCCAGTGGTTTTGGCTGAGGGACCATGCCAGCAAAATGGTAAACCATCTCAGACAATAGCCTCATTGTTTCTCTACAGCTGCTGTATACATCTCTACCTCTTCAAATGGCTAATTTTTAACTGCAAAGAGAGACATGATCTTGCTTGTCAGAGTCCTTCTGACTTGCAAATGAATTTAGCTTTTATTTTAAAAGCCAAAACCCCTATTCCTGGAGGTACACATTTATTTTTTCTGATGTTTGAATGAGAGGAGCTTTAACTCCTTTTATATATTGCCCCATGCCCATGTTTCTCATACCTTTAGAATGAAAATTCAGGGGGCGGCTAGGTGATGCAGTGAATAGAGCACCAGCCCTGGAGTCATAAGGACCTGAGTTCAAATCCAACCTCAGACACTTAACACTTACTAGCCTGTGACCTTGGGCAAGTCACTTAACCCCAACTACCTTCCAAAAAGCAAAAAAAAAAAAAAAAAAGAATGAAAATTCAGACTCCAATCCAAAGGAACCCAAGTGTGCTCTAGTGAACAGTGTAGAGGATGGAGTCAGAGCACCTGGTTTGAATCCCATTCTGCTACCTTTACTGTGTGTTCTGCTAAGCAAGTCACCTTCCCTCTCTGGGTCTCTTTTCTCACCTGCAAAATAAAAGGTCCTGACTAGATAATCCCCATGGCTCCCTCTAACTCAAAATTGGACGACAAAGCTTTCATTTACAAAGCCCTTTACACAAGTGATCTCACTTGATCTTCACCACAACCCTATGAAGAATAACAGTCTCATTTTGCGCCACTCCATAGCCAGGTCTCATGATTCCAACACCATTCTTTCTACTATGCTGCCAGAAGAGGCCTCTGAAGACTCTATTTGTTTTTAACTTTTTTTACTTCAACTGACAAGAAAGGATGTAAGAAGAATACATACATACATACATACACATATATGTGTATACACATACAGACACACATATACATCCTTGATGGTTTCTGTATTATAAAGATATCAACCTCTAATAGCAGGTTTATGGAAGGACCATGAGACATTGGAGAGATGAGAATGAATTTAGAATACCATCACCTTGAATAAATAGCATAGTATCAGCTATAGATGGAAAAAAAGGATTTCCGGTAATTTCTCCTCCGTGCCTGTGGGATTCATAACTGTCTTTATGAAAGCCCTGCCCTCCATGATCTGTTCCTAAATTTGTCCCTTGGGGGGAATATACCAGTACTATGGCATCCTCATCTGTAAAATGAGCTAGAAAAGAAAATGGCCAACCACTCCAGTACCTTTGCCAAGAAAACCCCAAATGGAGTCATGGAGAGTCAGACACAACTGAAACAACTCAACAACAACACACTGGTACCAGGGCTAGAGCATTTAATGACTTGAATCCTTAGTATTCTCTGAATCACAGCCATGGAATCTCACATGCAAAAAACAAATTCCATAAAAAGCCTTGTTTGAAGAGAAAAATACATTTTAGTTTATCATTCTAGACCAAGGGTTCTTAATCCTTTCTTGTGTCATGGACCCCCTTTGGCAATCAGGCTGGGAAAGCTATCAACAGCCACATTTTTTAAATCACTACCAATTAGAGAAATGTACATTGAAGCAGCTCTTGGGTTATGCCTTGTTCCCTTCCAATTTGAAAAGTTAACAAAAGAGGAAAATGATAAATGTTGGGGGAGATACATTAATGCACTATTGGCAGAGTTGTGAATTGGAAATCAATTTAGAGGTAATCTCAAAATGTCACCCAACTGCATACCACCATACTGCATTCCTCAAAGAGGAAAAGGATCCATATACACAAAAGAGTAAAGAAAAAGGGAAAGGACTTTATAACCCCCCCAAAAAAATTATAGAAGCTCTTTTTGAAGTAGAAACTAACGGAATATCTATCAGATGGATGAACAAATTATGGCATACGAATTTGATGGCATACTATTGTCTTATAGGAAATTACAAATGAAGAAGATTTCAGAGAAAACTGGGGAGACTTATGAGAACTGATATTGAATGAAATGAACAGAATCATGAGAACAACTTATAAAAATCATAAAGATAAACAACTTTGGAAGACTTAAGAACTCTGACCAATGCAACAACCAATCAGGATTTCAGAGGACTGAGGATGAACTCCACTGCCCGTTTCTTGACAAAGAAGTGTTGTACTTAAGATAGATAGATAGATAGATAGATAGATAGATAGATAGATAGATAGATAGATAGATAGATAGATAGAATGCAGAAATTTCTTTTGCACAATTCTACATATTTATTATGAAAGTCTTTTCTCAGTTGGGGAAGGTAGGAGGGAAAGAAAATAAAATTTTTTATTGGAAAAAAATTTAAGGCATATAGTTAGAAGAAACCAACAGTGTGTAGCATTTAATCTGACCCTAATGTAATTAGTGATAGCCTATATACTTGACAGAACAGGATTTGTTATGTATACCAAAGCACTATATACACAAGATAAAAGAAGCATTCTTAAATCCTTTGATTTGTGCTTCCAACCTTGAACACCTCACATTGTGCCAACAAATGTGGAGCCATCTTGAGGACAATCCCATGAACATAGGTACTAGAAAGGTCTAGCAATAACCTAGCAGTGCCCCACTCCTTAAGACAGTCCTATCATCTTTCAGAACCAGCTACCTCACTGACCATTCGCTGGACATTGCTGGACTCCTCTGAAGTGATGAGGTCTAACCCAATGGCAGCTAGTCAGCCCTGCCCATGGACAGCAACACAGACCATGAGAGATTACATTGGATTTTGAGAAGAGGAAGGCTAGGGCTGGAAAAAGGACCACTGCAGTGGCCTTTGCAAATCTGTATTCTTGATAAGATCAGCCTAAGCACTGAACTCAATCAATAGACCTTTTATATAAAGCTTTTCACAACCTGGTCCCAAACTCTCTTTTCAACCTCTCTGGACATTATTCCCCCTCCCACAAACTGTAATCCAGCCAAAATGACCTTCTTTATGTTCCTCACCCCACGAACTCCATCTCCTATCTCTGTACCTTCGCCCTGGCTACCCTGCACACCTGGAATACATTCTCTTCTTACGTTTGCTTCATAGAGTCCTTCTCTTCCTTTCAAATGAAGTTCAATTACCATCTTCTACATGAAACTTTTCCTGATTTCCCCAACTGCCTGTGCCCTTCCCCAGAGGCATGTGGGTAAATGTTTAACAAGTAGCTTTCCAGGGGAAAATATATATACTACACACTTCTAAGTTTTATTTGTATTATTTCTTAAATCTAGACAACCAATAAAACAATAAATCGAGTCCTTATGTGTAGCGTTTGGGGATTTCTGAGATGTAAATATGCTAAAAATTTTACAATCCATTCTCATTTTACTCTGCTGGCTCCAATATCGCCCTACCACTCTCTCAAATTACCTTGCATTTAACTATTTGTATTTATTTATATTTATTCACTTTATATTCATGCTGTATGTACTTCTAAACATACTTCTTATCTCCTTCATTAGGAATTATTTCATCTTTAAACATGTATCTCCACATCACCACCTAGCACGTAGTAGATACTTAATAAATAACTTGTCAATTAAATTGATTTATGGGTGATCTCATTGGGGAAGAAATAAGCATTTATTAATCACCTGCTCTGTACCAGGAACTGTCCTAAATGCTTTGCGAATATTATCTCATCTGTTCCTCACAATAATCCTGAGAGGCAGGTGCTATTATTATCCCCATTTTATAGTTGAAGAAACTGAGACAGAGGGAGCTTAAGTGACTTGCCCAGGGTCACACAACTAGTAAATGTCTAAGGCTGAATTTGAGCCCAGGTCTTCCTTACTTCAGGCCCAGTGCTGTATCTACTGTGCTGCCTTGCTGACTCTAGCATTCAATCACAATGCAAATTTTGAACTGTTCATCTGTTAATCATTGTCGTTCTTTCTACTTGACTAACCCCTCATTTGTTAGCATTCCCCCCTAAAAAACTACTTTGTATTCATTTTGTATTTATTTAGCTGTGTGTTTGTTGTTCCCTTTAATTAACTATAAACTCCATGAGGACAAGGATTGTTTTGACTTTTGTTCTTGTGTCTCTAGAACCCAGCCTAATACCTGGAACATTGGAAGAACTTAAGAAATGCTTGTTATATTTAATTATTAAATGTTATCATTAGAATAACAAAGAGTTAGTATGAGTTGCTTTAGAAAAAGACTATAAATTTAAACCAGCATCTTATGTCATATAACTCAATAACCTCTAAGTTATAAAGTCATAGCATAAAAAAAATTAGGAGAGAATGAGATCAGTTAACTCTCACATATGATGGGTAAGGAAAGGCAAGGGAAGAGAGACACTGATAGAGATTGGGAGAAGAGACAAAGACAGCAGAGACAGAGACAAAGAGACAGATAAAAGGTGGGGAGAAATAGAGCCAGAAACAGAGACAGAGAGAGAGAGAGAGAGCAAATAAATGCCTTTGCTTTGAGCTAATTGTGTTACCCGGCTGACTATTAAAGATGAACACACAGATGAAGGCTTTTAGTACAAACCCTTGGAATAACTGTCTGTCTCTTGACAGACAGACATGAATGCAAGTTGGTGTGGGGAAGGAGACCCAAAGGTGGTGTTAACACTAACATTTATTAAGCATCTGTAACCTACTAAGTGTTAAGCAGTAAGCTAGAGTCTGGAGACTCTGGAGGAGTTTAGATAAAACATGATCCCTTCCCTCCTAGAATTTATAGTATTGTAAGGTGATAGGATACAATCATGGATACTGTAATACATAATATCATAGGATAAATGTATCAGAGATGCAAAAAACAAAATCCTATGTATTGACAAGAAAGAACAGAAATCATGAAGGGTAGAAATAAGCAAAAGCTTTTTTCTTACAAGGTTCCTCATTTAATAGAACATTAGAAATAGGAGAGACCTTAGAGATGGTCTAGATTCTAGTTCAACACCCTCCTCCCTTGGTTTACATTTTGCTAGATAAGGAAACTGAGTCCCAAAGAGCACAAAGTCACCTAGCTAGTAAGCAGCAGAATCAGAGCTAGGCCTTCAGTCTCCTGGCTTGCTTTGCTTATTCCCCTATAGCACTGTCTAGTCATCATGAGTAATGCAGGAATGAGTAAGCTTATCTTCATGTACAAACTCACAGCAAAATAACACCCACGGTAGAATGACACCTGAGAGTTAAAAGAACTATAGCCTCTTGCTTGGAGAAGCCGAGTTAGTCACTTATAAATAAAGAGGGGGAAATGTAACTAGTGATAATGAACCTTGCCAAGAACAGTTCCAGATATTTGAACAGCAAGCAGGAAAGCATAGGTCATTTCCGGTGGATTAGCAGCCAGAAAGAGAAAAGAGGGAGATGAAAATACTGGCACCCACCTGCCGTGGATTACTGAGTTAAGGAAATGATTAAGGGTCTAAAACAATAACCAGATAACACCATCCATCCTCTACCTGAAGTATAAAATATATGTTTTTATTTTGTTCCTATTAAACATATTTTCACACTAGCCATGTTCTAAAGAAGAATTAGGACCAATGGGAGGAACCACAAGAAAGAAGAAATGAAGCAACGACAACAAAAAGAGAGTAAATATTAAAACTGCCTTTCCTTGTTTTTCCAAAGCCCTCTTGTAGGTGCAGAATTTGCCTGTGGTCTTTGACCCTTGGGCAGCTAAATGGCACTGTGGATAGATTGCTGGGTCTGGAGTCAGGAGGACCTCAGGTCAATTCTGGCCTCAGACACTTCCTAGCTTTTGACTCTGGGCAAGGCACTTAACCCTGTTTGCCTCAGTTTCCTCATCTGTAAAATGAGCTGGAGAAACGTAATGGGAATGCAGATTTGGAAGATCTTCCCTGCCCCTAGGCTAAAGTGCACCTGAAGCCTGGGGTGGGAGGCTTGTTTTTCAGTAGATACTTCTTGATTGGCCAGTGAGTCAATAAGGTTGTTATATTCTCTGAGCCAGGAGAAGGCTATATAAGCCCTGATGTGTAGCTTTGTTTTGGGGCTCACTTTGAGAAGTGTTCTGTGATTTGATATGGATTCTGGGAAGCCGTTGTCCTGAGCCCCCCAGCTTTGAAAAACCCAGATGTTGAAGCCCAGATGTTGATTGGGTATGGATGTAATGGTTGGACAGTTTGAAATCTGTCCACTTGATCTGTTTCTGTCTTGATAATTCTGCCTGTATACTTTGATGTTCAGGGTGCTGACCTTTTTCCCCTGAACAAGGTAAACAATATATGTTTGACTGATTAAAGTAAGCTTGTTAACCCATTTTGAGTTGCTTTCCTTTATCAAAGCAGATCCAAGAACCTGTATGGGCAGCAAACCCTGAGGACATGCTTGGGGTGCTTGCCTCTACAAGAAGGAGATGGCAAACCACTCCAGTATCTCTGCCAAGAAAACTCCAGTGAAGTCACAAAGAGTTGGTAACCACTGACCAACAAACTTTGACCATTATCCCCTATTGGGCAATTGATTTTCCCTATCTCAGCTTGTTTCTTGCTCTGTTAAATGGAGGGGAGGGATTAGATTAGATGATCTCCAAGGTCCCTTCCATTTCTGAAATCCTGTGATTCCATGTTGTCTAATCCCTTCTTCACTCACCCTTCCATTTCTATTTTTAATGTGTCAAGGTTATACCTCTTATGGAAGCAAACTGATTGTGGAAAGTGTTCCACCCATTGATAGAACACCATTCATATGGAAGAAAAAAAATACTTTAAGCATAAAAACAGGCATATTTTGTTTCCTGTTTCAAGGCTGAAGATAATGAGTGGCTGTTTATCACAATGTGCCCACAATGTACCATAACAATTCACTTGCGTAGTTTTCTTCTTCATTGTGAGCATTAAGTTTCAAATTTTATCTTTTGATTTTATTGCAGTTTATTGCAAGGATACTCCCAAGAGCCATTCACCCATGCAAGTGATGCTTTCAAACACAGATTTGGAATGGAATTATCCGTTCCATTTCTGTGCTACTACACTAGACCTGACCATCAGACTTTCATCCCTTGGATTACTGCAATTTCCTCCTACCTGGGATCCCTGCCTCCTGTCTCTCTCTCATATAACCCACCCGATATACTGCTGCTATATTAATCTAACTAAAACACTTTTCATCATGTCAATTCCCCGTTCAAAACCCTTCAGTGGTTCCCTATTGGATGAGGTTCATACTCTTTACCCTAGCATTAAAAATTGGCCACAGTCTGTCCTCAACATGTGACAATCCCACTGCCACCTCTGCACAGCCTGAAATGTGCTCTCCCTCTTCTCTGCTAATCCAAATCCCACCCGTAATTCAAGGCCCAATTCAAGTCTAATCTCCATGAATCATTCCCTCAATTATTCCCCCACACAATGAGCTCTCTCTTTTCTGAAATTCTATAGCCTTGTCTTTCCAACATTTTATTCATTACTTAATCATGTACTACCATGTAATGACATCTATCATGATGCTATATTATATTATGATTTAACTTTGGAATTATTATTTAACTTTTCTCATGATGCGTGTCTTGAGAGGCAACTGAACAGTGGATAAAGAACTGATCTGGGTACCAGGAAGACCTGGGGTCAAATCACACCTTTTGGGTGGGTATGGTTTGTCCTTTGTTCTCAAAGAGGACCAGGGCATCAGGGAGGGGACTTTCAAGTGCATTGTATTGAAGTGAGGGAGGGCTGTGCAAAGTCACCAGCCTCACTCTCTCCTCCAGCACCATCTAGGTCCAGTGGCCAGGATGCCTGGAGATTGCCCAGCACCACCTCTTACATATACTAGCTGTTTACACAACTGTTATAATCTCTTAACTTCTCAGTGCCCTCAGGGAGCTAATCTAACTTGTTAAATAGTTGCCCCTCTATATTTACAAAGTTTCCTCATCTAGGAGCTTCATATGCTAGCAAAATCATGAGTCTTAACATGTATGTGTGTATGTATATGTATATATATACACATACAACATTTGAATATGCACATATGTATGTGTGCGTGTATGTGTTGCTGTTCAATGACTTTACCATCCTGTCCAACTTTTCCTGGCCCCATTTGAAGTTTTCTTGGCAAAGATACTGGAGTAGTTTGCCATCTCCTTCTCCAGCTCATTTTACAGATGAGGAAACTGGGGCAAACAGGGTTAAGTGACTTGTCCAGGGTCACACAGCTAGCTAGTTATGTCTGAGGCCATATTTGAACTCAGGAAGATGAGTCTTCCTGACTTCAGCCCCAACACTTGCTTATTGACTTACTGTTCTACTCACCACAGCTGCTACTCAAACCTTTCCATTCCTCCAGGCCTCCCATGGCACCCTCTCCTTCCCTCTACCATCTCAATTAAAGATCTCATCTCATTCCTCACTGAAAAAAAAAAATGAGACCATCTGCCTTGTCTCCTACCATTCCAATCTCTTCCCAAACTATCTCCTTCACTCCTATCTCACGTGAAGACGTGGTACTTCTCACCAAAGCCTATCCATCCACTCTCATTTTCTCCTGCTATCATTCCCATTTTTCCTTATCCTAAGCCTCTCCCTCTCTTCTGGCTCCTACCCTGCTGACTACAAACAATGACGAATTTCCCTCATCCTTAACAACAGACCAACAACAAACAAACAAAAAACAAAGCTCTTTCCACTCTACCATCCCTAGTAAGCCTTTGTGCTCTATCTCTCCTCCCCTTCAGAGCTAAGCTCTGAGAAAGCCATCCTCACTCAGTCCCTCTCCTCTCCTCTGCCTCTCCTCTCACTCACTTCTAAACCCTCTGCAATTTGGCTTCCCAATTCACCATTGTTTCCATTTTAAAACATTTAGTAAGTACCTACCAAGAGCCAAGCACTGTGCTAAGTGCTGGGGATGCAAATAAGGAAAATAAGGACAGTCCCTGCCCTCAAGGAGCTTACAATCTAGTTGTTATTAAGTCACATTTTGGCAGACACTTGGAGTGGTTTGCTATTTCCTTCTCCAGTTTATTTTACAGATGAGGAAACTGAGGGGTAAGTGATTTGCCTAAGATCACATAGCTGGTAAGTGTTCGAGGCAGATTTCAACTCCTGAAGATGAGTCTTCCTGACTCTGGTCCCTGCACTCTATCTAGCTGCCCCTACAATCCAGTGGGGGAAGACAATACACAGAAGGAAGTTGAAAATGGGTGGGGAGGCTACCTGGAAATACCCAGAGGAACCAAAGAGAGCAGCTGATGGAAAATGAAGAGTTATCTAGAAAGTTCTGAGCCTTCTATAAAGGAAAGCTTTGGAAGGAGTCAATTGCCCAGATCCCTAGCCCTCCAGTTCTAAGGGAGAGTCAACTGAGGATTCTGAGAAGGTGTTACATATCAAAAACTGAGTCATCTGCATAGTGATGAGATTTCTGGGGATGTAGAGTCAAAATCAAGCAGAGATACTGATAAAAATAAAGTTCCCTCTCAGCCTTCCTTCAACCTACTTTGTGTATATATTGGAGAGATTGGCAGAGATAAGTTGGAACAATGGCTCGACCACCCCCCATCTCCTTCATCAGCTTCAGCCACCATTCCTTCTTCCTCTGTGCCTCTCATTATAAGGGCACCATTCATATCTTTACTTCAAGGACACCAGACCCAAGTGCACATTGGTCCTGAATTGGCAAGGGGACCCTTGATCATCCAGGTAAATGTTTTCACAGAAGAGCCTGGATGATTCCACTGTCCCCCAAAATTCAGCTTGCATCTGAGCCTTTGGCTGAAGCACCTGCAGCAATGTCAGCTACACCTTAGTCATCTTCATGGATATCACCTTCCACAAGCACCTCTTCACCCCGATGGGAACTGCATGCAGGAGACCTTTACGTGTATCTGGACATCTGCAACTCTGTTGACTTCTGAAGACCTCTGTTTCCCTCTCTACCCCACCCTAACCTCTCTGGGGCTATCTATTATTCAGGTATTTCCTGGATGATATCTCTATACCAGGGTAGCTAGGTGGTACAATGGACAGAGTACCTGGCCTACGGTCAGAAAGACTCATCTTGCTGAGTTCAAATCTGGCCTCAGATACTTAGCAGTTCTGTGACCCTAGGCAATTCACTTTTGAGTTTGCCTCAGTTTCCTCATCTACAAAATGAATTGGACAAGAAAATAGCAAGCCACTCTAGTATTTTTGCCAAAAAAAAAAAAAACATTGAAAATGGATGGGGAGGCCACCAAATGGAGTCATGAAGAGTTAGATACAGGGGCGGCTAGGTGGTGCAGTAAATAGAGCACCAGCCCTGGAGTCAGGAGGACTTGAGTTCAAATGTGATCTCAGACATTTAAAACTTACTAGCCATGTGACCCTAGGGCAAGTCACTTAACCCTAATCACCCTCCAAAAAGCAAAAAAAAAAAAAAAGTTAGATACAGCTGAACAGCAATAACAAGTAATCCCTGCACCATTTCCATGCAGGCAGGCCATTTTTGGAAATGTGCTATAATCCACTTGTGCCCACATGCCCCTTTCCATTGCCTTTTAGTTAAACTGAAATTTAGATTTCCCAGAAATTGCTAGAATTCTGACATCCACAGGCATAGCCTATAATGTAGATATCAAATACTCAGCCCTCTAATTTAGGTGGGCCAGATTAAAATGTAATAGAGACATGTTTAACAAAATAAAATACAATAGAAAATAGACGATGTTACGTTGTGATTTTCTAAGTCAATATACAGCTTGCAGATTTCTAGTAGAGTTGTGAGAGCACTGGCTTTTGAAAGCTGGAATTGAAACAAGTCAAGGAGCGAGTTGATATCATTAAAAAGCCCAGACTTTTTCTGAGTGCAAGGCAGCCTGCTCTCCTGCTAGTATTCGATGCTGAGCCCAGCTCATTGACCACCTGCAGACTGACAAATGAACTGTTATATAATCTGGACAACTGGACTTTTTCATTCCTTTGTGCATCTTTTTTCCCCTGTTCTTCTCTGAGTAATCATGAATCTCACTGAAGAAACTCTGTGATGCATTGTAATGCAATCAGTATAATATTATCCTAAAAAAGAAGCACCTGGGGTACCCAGCCCTAATGAATCCCAGCACTTACAAGGATCATTCCCCGTGACAGGGCAAACACCTTTAGCAAGCATACAGCTTAATGCTTCACTTGACATTGATAATCAGAGGGTTGATGAACAGTTATCTCTGTGTCTGCATTTATCAAATCAGATTTCAGATGATCTTAACATATAGATGAGTATTGTTGGAAGAAAGCCTTTAAGGTTGTATTTTGCTTTTATTTTTTTATCAACAAATAACAAAGCCAATAGGACCTTTAAAAGGCAGGGACCTGGTGGCTAGGTGGTGCAGTGAATAGAGCACCGGCTCTGGAGTCAGAAGGACCTGAATTCAAATCCCGCCTCAGACAATTAGCACAAAAACTAGCTGTGTTACCTTGGGCAAGCCACTTAACCCCAATTGCCCTCCAAAAAAAAGCAAAAAATAAAAGGGGGCACCTTAACATCAAAGTCACTCCGTGTTAAAGTATAGATTTGGATGATCTTGCCAAGTTTTGCCTGGAATTTCTTTACTCCATCCTCTCTAAAAGATGTTTGATGCCTATGATACAATTATCTTCATGGTCATCCTGTGGTATTGTTGTACAAGGTTAGATGACCAAGTCTCATGATGTATCTTATTTGCTTCAAGTGCATGATAAAGTTAACATTTCCACCCCTTTTTTCTGCCTCTCCAAGGAGCACTTGAGAGTTATCCTTCCTTTTAGCTACAAATTTCTTATGTCTTCTGGTTTTGTTTCCAACAAGAATATCAATGATGATGTTATTCAGTTCCCTAGTAGTACGGTATATATTCCCATTCTATATGGGGTTGCTGAAGCTGATAGTCTGAGTTCTCTAACTTTTCATCCAAATGAGCCTGTACTTGGATTGTAAATAAAATCTATCTCTGTGTCACTGAGTCAGTGACTGGCAGCAGTACCTAAGCAATAGATCCCTTTCCCCCCTTTTCACTGCTCTGCTACAGTCACTAAAGCAGCAGAAACAGACCACATAGGATGGAAGGCCATGTTATGTTTTTGCTTTGTTTCACCAAGTAGCCCTGGTCAAAGAATTCATCCCCATGTCCAACCTGTTAATGACCAATCTCTTTGTACTTAGGATGATATTTGGACAACAGACAGATCCAGTACAAGGGACAGACTGAAAGTCTTCCTAGATTGAACCTAACAGAGATTATGCTTCACTAATATTACTTTTCAGAACCAAGGATCATCTCCATGCCATGATCTGGCCTGAGAGTGAGATTTTGTGGAGACAAGTCATAGTCTGGGAAACACATTTTTCATCCACAAAGTGAGAAGGAGAAAAAAGTCCTTGCACAACAAAAGGAATTTTTTTTCTCATTTACCCAAGTGTATTTGCTTTTAGGTAACCCTATTATTGTTCTTCAGGCATGACCCCATTTGGGTTTTCTTGGAAATGATACTGGAGTAGTTTACCATTTATTTCTCCTTCCATTTCCACCTTATTTTACAGATGAGGAAACTAAAGTAAACAGGGTTAAGTTATTTACCCAGGGTCACATAGTTAATAAGTGTCTGAGGCCAGATTTGAAGGCATTAAATTGAGTCTTCCTAACTCCAGGCCCAGCACTCTATTCACTGTGCCACCTAGTTGCCCATTAGGGATTATTATCCAGTAGTTATCTAGGACAAACCCAAGGAAATCTGAGGCTCAGAGAACTATCTCCTTACCAGATACTGACATAAAGTCTACCTTGTCTAGAAAATTTTTGGAACTGAGAGTATGTTCCTAAGAGCACTGGGTTTAGAGTCAGAGAACCTGGTTTTAAGTTCCAGTTTGGCCTCTTACTACCTGTGAGACCTTGGGTAAGTCACTTGTCTTGGCCTCCATTTCCTCATCTGTTAAATGGGGTTAGGGTGGGCCATCTAGATGGCCTCCAAAGGAGTCTCCAGTCCTGAATCTATGATCCTGTGATACCGTGGGGCATTAGTGCAGTTACTGATAGCAAACATTGGTCACCTGAGACCAGAGTCGGGATTTTCCCCTCAGGAAGTACTGGGAATTCTCAGCCCACTTTCTCTTCCTTTCATGGGGCAAGCATTCACATGGTGGGCAGAATAAGCGATACAAAGACACTCTCAAGGTCTCTCTTAAGAACTTTGGAATTGATTGTGTGACATGGGAGACCCTGGCACAGGAATACTCAGCATGGCATGCCCATATCAGAGAAGATGCTGTGTTCTACGAGCAAAGCAGAATTGAAACAGCTCAAAGGAAATGCAGGATGTGCAAATTTGGAGAATCCACCCCAAATGTTCACATGGACTATTTGTGCCGGCCTGTGGTAGAGCATTCATTCCCAGCTCATATTGGTCTGATCAGCCAGTCAGACACATTGAAACTTAACTCTAGCCTAGTGATATCATTTTTGGTCCCCTCGGAGAACAAAGGACAACAATCACCATCACCGCTGGGAATTAGCACTACCATCATTAACTGATGAGGTGGCTCAGTGGCTAGAGTGCCTGACCTAGAGTCAGGGAAACTCATCTCAAATCTGGCCTCGGACATTTACTAGCTGTGTGACCTTGAGCAAGTCACTTGACCCTGTTTGCCTCAGTTTCCTCATCTACACAGTGATCTGGAGGAGGAAATGGCAAACCACTTGGGTATCTTTGCCAAGAAAACCTCAAATAGGGCCACAAAGAGTCTGACACAACTGAAAATGACTCAACAACATCATTAACATCTAGCTGTAGTCGCAGCAGTTGTTAGGAAGGAAGGTAGCAAAAGGAGTTAATAATCCACCTACACATTTGAAAAGATTCTAATCACACGATGACTTAGCTCCCAGCCTGTCTTCTGTGCCATCATCGTTCTCATTATCAAATAATTAAAAAGAACCTGTGGCTATCACCTTACCCAGATGTGCCTGGGGGGATAGAGACATTCACATCTGCCACCCAAGCAGGTGACAGGATCAGATTTTGAAATCTTAATATGCCAAGCCATCCGGGTAGGTGGGAGTATGATAGTGTTACTGCTTAATCGCAGATTTGAAGCTGACAGCAAGTGACTTCCTAGAGCCCACTCCCTTTTTCTGCCTTGCTTTTACCACCTACTGTTTAATTAAGTTTGTGTTTTCTTTTTTAGTAGCTAATTTTTTCCTGCCTGGTGTTAGAGTTCTGAGGATGCACATAAAGAGAAAGCACTATGGAATTTTAAAATAAATGGCCACAGTTATCTTGACAGGTTTCTCACTATTTGGTTATTTCTACCCTAGTTCTATAACTTGGAAATATCATTCATTGAGGTTTCTTGCGATAGGCTTCAACATGTCATCCTGTTCTCATTAGGGAGGCAACATGGGACACTACATCCGCACTTAATACTCTGGCTCCATTGCCTGAGGGGAAATTATAATCAATGGTGGGGGAAAAAAACCAAGTTACAGAGGCATCAGCACCCGAAACACATGGAAAAAGTGGTATTTCCACTTCAGCTCACACCAAAATTTCATTCCATCTCAAAAAGCTAAACACATATAGAACATAGGGTAAAATATTAAAGGACCAGAGAAACGATCGGATGTCTTAGCACCCATTTGATTTTCCCAGTATCCTAGAAGCTACATGGTCATAATCTTCCCTGCCCTGGAGAGGCAGAACATTGAAGGTTCTAAATCTATGTTTTATGAGGGTGTTTCAGGCTAATTTTAAAAAGTAAAAATTATTTCTTCAGAAAATGTTATCTCCTGCCTCCCTACTCATTTTGACTTCACTGGACATATGAAGCAGAAAGAGTGAGACAGAGAGACAGAAACAGACAGAGACAAAGAGAGACAGAGAAAGACAGACGGAGAGAGAAAAAGAGAGGGAGAAAGAGAGAAGGAAAGAGAAAGACAGAAGGAGAGAGAGAGAAAGGGAAATAGAAGAAAGAAAGAAAGAAAGAAAGAAAGAAAGAAAGAAAGAAAGAAAG
>NW_027185755.1:2897974-2989605 GCF_028583685.1 Petaurus breviceps papuanus | reverse complement strand
AAGAAAGAAAGAAAGAAAGAAAGAAAGAAAGAAAGAAAGAAAGAAAGAGTGGGAGAGGGAGAGAGAAAGTAAAAGAGAGAGTGGGAGAGGGAGAGAGAAAGTAAAAGAGAGAGGGAAAAAGGGAAACAATAGTCCTGGGCATATTTTGCCATTGTTTCTTTGAAAACCAGGATATTTTCTAACTCAACTATATATTCTGAGTCACAACTGCTAAGAAAATAAACAGTACCCAGAACCTTTGCAGAAGATTAGTGGTTTTGAGAGCAGGAAGTCAGCTTACATGGTAACAGTGACTGAATTGATTCTGTAGCGTTAAGTGCTATTAAGGTTCGCCAGTGTTGGCAGACAGACTGCAATACAGTAGGGAATCTATTCAGCAAATGGATTTCATGAGACTTTTCAGTACCATATATTTGAGAATAAAATGCATGGAAAGAGAACTAGATTTGCTTTGTCCCTCACTAAACTCTGGGCAGTAAATCTCATTTGAGGAAAACAAATGTAACCTATGTCCTTGCCCTGCCTTATATTTTTGAATTATTATTTTCCTCTAGGCCCAAGGTCATGATGATTTATGGAGAGGGAGACTAACAGATGTTTTAGATAATGCTGGCACACATGAAGTGATTATCCCTCCTCCATCACTGGGCATCTTGGGAAATGCATGCTTACAATAAGCAGGAAGCCTCAAGATAAGAGAAGAGTGCAGAATCTGTACACTGTGTATTCAGGGCTGGCTGCTTCCTTCTTCCAGTGCCCTTGGAGGTTTGACATTCTGATCCCAGAGAGGGTTACAGGAGCTAACTTCTACAATCACTAAATTGATATCCCTCAGTTAGACAAGACCTAGACAAGAACAATTGGGACTGTCCCAAGAGAATCTCCCCAGTCACTCAGGCTCAGAGTCCAGACGTTATCGGCAACTCCTCCCCCATATGCAACGTATTGCCAAGTTCTGCAGATTGAAAACATCTTCCATATTCAGGACCCCCTTCTCATCTCTGATACTGCCAGCACCGTGTCAGAGGCAGGCGCTCATCACACAATGCCTAGACTATTGCAACAGTGTTCTTCTTGGTGTCCCCCCTCAAGGCTAGCTCATCTCCCACCCCTCTAGTTCATCTTCCATTCAGCTGCCAAAGTGATCTTGTAAACATGGTCTAACCATGTGACCTTCCTACTTAATAAATTCCAGTGATACCCGATGACCTCCACAATCAAATATAAAATCCTCCCCAAAACTAGCACCACCCTACTCTTCTTATACTTTGGTGGCTATTCGGGTGTGTCTGACTCTTCATGACCTCATTTGGGGTTTTCTTGGCAAAAATATTGGAATGGTTAGCCATTCCCTTCTCCAGCTCATTTTATAGATGAGGAAACTGAGGCAAAGAGGGTTAAGTGACTTGCGAGTAAATGTCTGAGACTGAATTTGAACTCAGGTCCCTCCTGACTCTATCCGCCGACACTCTATGACACTGTGCCACCTAACTGCCCCCTTCTTACATGTTAATCACTTCCATATGACCCAGCAACATTGGCCTTGTTCCTTGCTAAAGGGGCAAGGTAAGCCCCTCTGTGAGGAAAAAGATTATACAAACCAACGTCCCAACTCAATATGACCTTTCTATTACCCTGAGCTGTTTGGGAACAGAGGATCCTGAGAACATGAGGGCTGCTCTTCTCCTGGGACCCCAGCCATGTCCTTGAGAACAGATATGATAACTTCCCAACTCCTGGAACTAACCATTCCAAGGAAACATCGCTCTTAGGGAGCCTTGGAAGGATTGGCCTCCGTCCCAGGCCTCACACAAGGCATGATGCTTGCTAAAAACACCTGGCAGTATGCCTTCTTTGTTCTCAGCACTACTTAAACTGTAAGACCCAGACCCCAAATTGGAATCTCACCCATGGAGGAGACATCTTGCCCGGGACCCTCCAGAGCAGGACCCTGATGGCTATACCAGGATTCCCCAGCTTGTGTGGTCAGATACTTCCCTGCATCGGTGATGATTATAAATATGTATATATACATATATATTAATCAATTGCTCTTCTTTTACTATTCCTAAGCCTTTCACTCTGTTATCTCCAATTTCCTCCCCATTCGCCTATATTCTAAATAAACTATATTGGATCTTTTGAAGTACTGAGTATTCCGTTCACAGGAATCCTGAGCCTCCTTAATCAGACGCTTGCACATGACACTCCATCCCAATTCCATGCTGTCTGTTCTCCCAGCCTGGAATGCTCCTTATCCTCTTCACCTCCCAACTTGCCTGTATTCCTTTGAATCTCAGCTAAAATACTACTTTCTGCAAGGAATCTTTTCTGGCCTTCTACATGGCAGCCCCTCAGATACCTGAAAAGAGCTATCATCACCCCCCCCCCCATGTTTTCTTTTCTCCAGGCTAAACATGCCCAGTTTCTTCAACCAATCTTCAAATGTCATGGATTCCAGGACTCTCACCGTTCTGGTTCCTCTGGACATTCTTCAGTTTATGTACAGCTTCTTAAATCCTGATGCCCATTACTGAACACAATATTCGAAATGAGGTCTGATGAGTGAAGAGTACAGTGGGATTATCACTTTCCGATGGGATCCGGGAAGTGGTGCCCCTCCTAATGCAGCCCCAGATTGTCTACCTTTCTTGGCTGCCACATCACATAGCTGATTCATGTTGAGCTAGCAGCCCACTAAAACCCCCAAACCTTTTCAGGGCTCCTATCTAGCCATACCTCACTAATATTTTTTTTGTACCCAAGTATAAGACTTGGCATTTATTCATACTGACTTTCATTTCATTAGATGCATTCCTCTATCCTGCCACAATACTTTTGGACCCTGGCTCTGTCATCCAGGGTACTAATTAATACCTACCCCAACCCTAGATGTGGGTCATCCACAACAGCACAAGACTAAGCACAGTACCCTAGGGTACTCCACTGGAGACCTTTTGCCACACTGACATTGAACCATTGACATGACTGCTTTCTGAATCTGGCCATCCAGTCAGTTCTATTTCCACATAATTATATTGTCATCTAATCTATGTCTGTCCATCTTCACTACAAGATAGTATGAGGTACTTGATCAAAAGTTATACTAAACTAGAAGTAAATGATAGCCATAGCCTTTCTTTCATCGAACATTTTAGAAATTTGGTCAAAAAAAGAAAATAAGTCTAGTGTGTTGTTGCCTGTTCTTGATGAAGCTATGCTAGCTCTTGGTAATCATCACTTCCTTTTTATAGATGTTTGCCAGTCATCTCTTTATTGATCTTTCCTAGTATTTTGCCAGGAATCAAAGTCAGGAGGAAATATCCCAAGTGCCAAGACTACCAGCTATTGTAAATCCCATCCAACTGCTGAGCTCAAAGGAAAGATTGACTTCTCCCACTGCTTTTCAACAAGCACCAAGTCATTCCACATTTATTAAGGATCTACTATGTTCCAAGTGCTAAACTAAAAGCTGGGATAAAAAGAAAGGCCCAAAACAAAAAAACAAAATAAAACAAAACAGTTCATGTCTCAAGGAGCTCAGAATCTAACAAGGGACACAACATTCGAACAATTATGTACAAATGGCACATATACAGATGAGTTGGAGGTGATCCCAGAGAGAAGGCACTAAGCTTAAGGAGGCCAGATGTGAACCCATGAAGATGGGTCTTCCTGACTCCAGGCCTAGTGCTGTCTCCTGGGCCACCCAGCTGCACAACCTTTCCCCCTGTTTTCTCTTGTTTTTCCTCTGTGATCCAGATCTGGCATCCTGGCCACAACTTCTTTTCTTCTTCCTTTCCATGAACTCTGCCTCATGTAGTTCAGGAGTTCCTTTGATATATCCAAAGATCTGGGACAGCAAGCAGGATAAGGTTTAGGAGCTGGTTGGAGGCAGATGAGTTCACATAGGAGCATTTGACCCATTTCCTTTCATTTTTCATTATATCCAATAAACAGTGGGATCACAGACTACTGAAGCTTTGAACACATAAAAATGGGGGAATCATGAGCTGTATTACAAATGTCAATTTTATATTTTAATTTTTTTTTAGTAATAATTTCATTCCCAAATTAGTTCTGGACCAAGAGTGAACCAGACCCTATAGCAGCACCTTTTGACAGGGATGTAGCAGGATTTCAAAAGGTGCTCCACAGGTGCTATTAATGAGGGTGGAAACTCAGCTATTATGGGACAGCTAGATGGTTTAGAGCACTGGGGCTGGAGTCAGGAAGACCTGAATTCAAATATGGTCTCAGACACTTATTATCCATGTTTGCCTTAATCCACTGGAGAAGGAAATGGAAACTTAAAAAAAAAAACCTCCAGTATCTTTGCCAAGAAAATTCCATGAACAGCACTGACATACTATGGTCCATGGGGTCATGGGGGTCATGAAGAATCAGACTGGACTAAAAGACTGAACTTCAACCCTCAGCTATTGGTTCAAGTGGAGTGCCACCTTGTGGACAATGCAGATATTGTGCTCTTATGGAATAATTCCCATGGGAATTATTATTATTATTATTAATTATGAAACACTACCTTCCTGTAGTGTTGGCCACCCTAAGGATGGCCACCCTAAACACACACAAGCTGACAAGACTTCTCATGGTATTGTACATGAGCTACAGCCGTCACACAAAAATCAATTATATATTAAGGTTAACTTTCACTTACATGCATTTTCCACAAATGGAAAATTCATGGATATTCTATTGCCATGAAAGTGATTTTTTTTAATCTTAGAAATACTGTAGCATTCAGATTTCTAATACTTAATGTGATAGTCCAAAAAGTCTCCCTGGTTTAAAGGCTTGGCCTTTTTTTCTTAACAGCAGGCTACCTCTGTTTTGAACACATCCCTTCCTCTTGCCTCATAGCAATACTTTTTTATTCCTGCTCTTTTCTGAAAACCTCTAGAAACTTCCATGACCCATACTTTCTTTTTTTTTTTTTAATTTGGAGGGGTAAAGGCAGGGTAATTGGGGTTAAGTGACTTGTCCAAGGTCACACAGCTAGTAAGTGTTAAGTGTCTGAGGTCAGATTTGAACTCAGGTCCTCCTGACTCCAGGGCCGGTGCTCTATTCACTGAGCCACCTAGCTGCCCCATTGTCCCCTACTTTCACAGAGTGGGTTTCCTCTAGCCAGTCCCTGGTGTATCCCTCCCTATGACATCAGAGTTAGAAATCCAATGCCCTGAATGTGAACCTCCATCCCAAGAAAACCTATGGCACTCACCTGCCCCAGTACGGAAGGGACAAGTGACCAAACATGCTACCCCTCAGCTAGGAGGAATTATAAGATCTTGGTGGAACCTTCTCCTTTTGGGTCTTCAAGAAAAGGCTGAGTGACCTGTTGTTGGGGAGGCTAAAGTGGAAATTCTTTTAATGTATGGATTAGACGAGGTAGCCACTGAGGTTCTTTCCAATTCTCCGCTTCTGTAATTCTGGAAATGTGGGCATTCCAAGTCCCAGAGCAATTTCTTATAGGACTATCACTGACCCTCTTCCTATTCTTTCTGTGGCCTAAAAATCTACCGCATGTTTTTGAAACAGAAACCCAGCTTAAGGGTGGCTAGGTGGTACAGAGAATAGAGTACAGGCCCTGGAGTTAGGAGGACCTGAATTCAAATCTGGGCTCAGACACTTAACACTTACTAGCCGTGTGACCTTGGGCAAGTCACTTAATCCCAACTGCCATGCCCTCCCCCCTCCAAAAAGAAAAAAAAAGAAACCAAGCTGTATCCTTTCCACATTATCAGCTGAGATGAATACTTTGCCATGAAACCTTTCTTGCCTTGCCCCAGTTCTCTCATATTCCTGGGTGTCTCACAATAGGCCCTAAGTCTTCCATTCTGTTAATCAAAGGATATCATAGTAAAGATCTAATTGTTTTATATACCACTTCTCTTTAATCCCCGAAACCAAAGAAAGGGTTGGAACACCTTGCAGTCCAAATGTGGTAACTACTTTCAGAGGTTTTCAAACTTAATACCAATCAATCAATCCATAAATATTTATTAAACATCCACTATGTGCCAGAGTCTGTGCCAAGTTCTGCGGTGAGTTCTATTTCCCATAATGAAGATCCAGGTTTTGTCATATGAGCTTGAAGGAAAAAGAAATATTGCAGAAAATATCTCATAATACCATATATGTCTAATTATGCTATTATAAGGTTGTAGTATAGTGGGAAATGTAATTTAATCAAAATCAGGACATTTGAGTTCAAAACTCAACTTTGAAACTTAATAGTTGTGTGACCTTAGGTAAGTCACTTAATTTCTCTGGTCCTCAGTTTCTTCCTCTTAGGAGAAAATGGTTGGGGAGAGATTGGATAAAATTATCTTTAAGGGCTTTTCTGGCTCTAAATATATGATTCTATGAATTCTGAATTAACTATCCCACTGCATCTCTGGGAAACTGGAAAATCTTATATCTGAGGACATCCTTAGATTTTGCATGAAAGCTGAAGAAACACTCTTTCTACATGGGCACAAACTCCTATGAGATTAATACTATGTACCAGTATGGTAAGTAATACCAGGAAGAGGTTAATGGGAGAGAAGCCAGGTTCTATAGAGGAAGAAAGAAGACAGGTTATAAAAACAAGATCAGCCAATGATAACGGAAATCGTAGGAGATTAAGAGAATTAAAGAGATACCACAGAAACAAGAGAATGACAAAACAGAGGAAAATAGAAAAAGAGAAAGGCATATGATGTTAAAAGAATGTGAAGACAGGAGAGATGGAAACACATAGAAGAGGCAAAAATATAATACTAAATCCATTTTTCATAAAATCATCATTTAACACTTCCTACCTCGTGGTAAAGTTATTATTGAGTTTTTTGGTCTCTTACTCCCTCAAGAGGTTTTGTAAACAATTTCATTTTGCTCACTCAGTGATGTGCTCCCATCACTATGTTGGGAGGCTGGTTACTTGCTCTCTCTTCCTATGTCAGCATATAATCTGCCACCAAGACAGATGAAGCTAACATTTGCTCACTAGCACTGTATTGGGCAGATGCAAGCTCCTTTTCTTTCCAGAGGCAGTATAGATAAAATAGTAGATAAAAAGATAGACTGGAAATCAGGCCCTCTATGTTCAAGTCCCACATCTGCCATCTATTAGCCTGGACAAATCACTTCACAGCTCTGAGTCTCAATTTTCTGCATCAGATCTCTCAGGGCTGATTCTGTTATACTATGGGGATCACCCTGTTGGGGTCCTATGGGGGTCAAATGAAATAATGTATGTGAAGTAGTTTAAACACCTTAAAGTAGATGTAAATACCCATTACTATGGCTAAAATGAAGGAATAGGAAAACAATATGTGTCGTCCTATTTAATGGGAAACCATTAAAATGATAAATACCAAAAAAAGAGTAATAATATGTATCTAATAATGCTTCAAATATTCACAGAGGCCTTGGGAGGGCTATAAAGTGTCAAGTGATCCTTTTTATTAAGTATTGTATGAACTATTCTTTGTCACATTAAGGCAATATAGCAGATAGTAGACCTGGTGTCAGGAGGATCTGAGTTGTCCCCTCCACCATCTTCAAGTCATTTGACCACTCTGTGACTCAGTTTCCTCTTCTTTAAAATGGAAAAAATAACAGCACTCACTTCCCAGGGATTTGTGAATATGAAAAGAGACAATATATGTAAAGACTTTGCAAACCTTCAAGCATTATAAATGCTAGCTATTATTAATTGTAAGGGGGTGAGGAGTAATTGATCAGGACAACCCAGACCACTTAAAATCATTCCAGTGCAATTAACGAGATCACAGAAGACAAGTAAATAGTCTCAGGGACCATGAGGTGTTAAGATTGGTTTTTTTTTTTTCTAATACAAAGAGATTCTATTACCTCTTAAGAAAGCATGAAAAAGTTCTCAGATCATCCATCAGACATCCCACTGGTAGCCTTTTAAAATTCAAAAGCCATGCTCTGTAAGAAGTCATTCAAGGCAACAAAGAGTTCTGAGTAGCCTCCAGCAATAGAGAAGAGAGCCAGCTATGGAAGAACCCATCCCTTGAGGAGAAATCTTTAGGAAATATGGTGAGGGATTTCTGTGCTCCTTCCCATCAGTCATAGAACTTCTCTCTCAACAAGAAATATCACATCCAACAGCGAGTTAAGGCAGAAAACATCTTTGATGAGTATGACCTCTATAAGTTGAGAAGAGAGCCATTCCTGGCCATTAGGAGAGAAAGAAACCCTAACTGAACTAACTGCCTGGCCAGGGACTCAGTGCCCAAGAAGAGCAGAATGAAGACCTCACGAGAAGGAAAAGGCCACAAGAACCCTTGCGCCATTTCAGTCCTGTCAAACTCTTCATGATGCCATTTTGAGTTTTCTTTACAAAGATACTGGTGTGGTTTTGCTATTTCCTTCTCCAGCTCATTTTACTGATGAAGAAACTAAGGCAACAGGGTTAAGTGACTTGCCCAGGGTCACACAGCTAGTAAATGTCTAACAGATTTAAACTCAGGTCTTCCTGACTCCAGGCCCAGCACTCTGTCCACCCACTGTACCACCTGGCTGTCAAATGCCAAAGAATGAAGACCTCATGAGAAGGGAAAAAACACAAGAACCCTACAATGTCAAAAGTGTAAGCTGCCTTGGCCACGTTTGCTCCTGAAGTGTTCCCACTCCTTCAACTGACACTTTGTGGAGTTGTGGGAGAGGATACCCCTGGTTTATATGGCCAATGTTCTATTATAATTGTGCTTACCAACGACCTCAGTAAATGCCTTTGCTTTGAGCTATTTGTGCCAACTCACTGAGTATTAAAGGTAAGCAAATTAGAAGGGACTCTTGAGCTAGAGTTTTGAGAATTCAGATCCCCTAAAGTACCTCGAATCCAAGGTGGTCTTGCCCCTGGGATCTAACCTGTAAGCACAAGTTCGGTAGCTTTAGATGGAGCTCTATGTAAGTCAATATCAGAGGCAGAAACTGAGCCGCAGCTTGTGTTTAGTGCTCTCAACTGCATGTTGACTTTAATTTTCCTCTAAGTAAAGGTCTTCTATGCTTCCAAAGCCTCGTGATTTCATCAGTGTGGACAAAACTAGGAATTCTGGCACTTGGACAAATTTAGTTGGCAGAGGTATGGATAGGGACCTGAAGGAGCTGATTAAGGGATGACTCCTCCCCTCAATGTTTAAGGTAGATGAGACAAAAACAGGGCAGCTAGGCAGCACAGTGAATAAAGTGCTGGGTCTAGAGTCAGGAAGACCTGAGTTCAAATCTGACCTCAGACACTTAATAAATGTGTGACCCTGGGCAAGTCATTTACCCCTGTTTGCCCCAGTTTCTTCATCTTAAAATGAGCTGGTGAAGGAAATGGCAAACCATCCTAGTGTCTTTGCCAAGAAAACCCCAAATGGGATCATGAAGAAGGGCTCAACAAAAAGAGACAAAAGTAACGGGTTTGGGCAGAGCAGTAGTTTGAGGAATATCAAGATCAGAGAAGACAACCTGAAGGGCCATATATGACAGCAATAAGGATTTGGACATGATGGGAGTTTTAGATGTAATTGTGTGTGTATACGTATGTATGTATGTATAGGCATTGCATCTGGGTATATATAGAAGCATTAGGTTATGTTAATTAAACATGGTGGAGGAAAGATGATTGCAGAATAATGATGGCAGAGGGAGTATCCTGACCAAGGAGTATGCCAATTCCTCCTTCTGCACTGTGTGCCAAGGGGGATGACAAAAGGAGCAGCCATCCTTGGAAGAGGGAACCAAGAGGTGGAGGGTCATCAGGAGAAACTCGTTTGGAAAAAATAGCAGAGTAACAGCAACGTTATGCAATGACCAACTTCGATAGACTTAGCCCTTCTCAGTAATGCAATGATCTGGTTGGTGGGGGTTGTCCTTCATTCCTGAAGAGGACAAAAATGACATCCCTATGCTAGAGTTAAGTTTCATTGTGTCCAACTGTGGCCGATCAGACCAATATGAGTTCGGAATGCTCTGCCACAGGTTGGGTACAAATAGTCCATGTGGACATTTGGGGTGGATTCTCTAAATTTGCACATCTTGCATTTCTTTTGAACTATTTCAGTTCTGTTTTGTTCACAGAGGATAGCACCTTCTCTAAAGTGGGCACACCGTGTTGAGTAATCCTGTGCCAATGTCTCCCATGTCACACAATCAATTCCAAAGTTCTTAAGAGAGACCTTGAGAGTGTCTTTGTATTGCTTCTTCTGACCACCATGCAAATGCTTACACTATGTCAGTTCTCCATAAAGTAATCTTTTTGGCAAACATACATTTTACATTCAAACAATGACCAGCCCATCGGAGTTGTGCTCTCCGAAGCAGAATTTGAATATTTGGCAGTTTAGTTCAAGAAAGGACCTCAGTGTCTGGTATTTTATCCTGCCAGGTGATCTTCAGAATCTTCCAGGGGTGGCTAGGTGGCGCAGTGAGTAGAGCACTGGCCCTGGATTCAGGAGGACCTGAGTTCAAATATGACCTCAGACACTTAACACTACTAGACCTTGGGCAAGTCACTTAATCCCAATTGCTCTGCCCTCCCACCTCCAAAAAGCAAAAAAAAAGAATCTTCCTAAGACAAGTCAAATGGAAGTGATTCCATTTCCTGGCATGGCGCTGGTAGACTGTCCAGGTCTCACAGGCATACAACAAAGAGGTCAGCACCATGGCTCTGTAGATCTTCAGTCTGGTAGTCAGTCTAATATCTCTTCTCTCCCATACTTTCCTCACCTCCCAAACACTGAGTTAGCTCTGGCAATTCATTCATCAACCTGCTTATCAATGTGTCTAAGACAACTCCAAAAGACTCGTGATGCAAAATGCTATCCCCATTCAGAGAAAGAACTATGGAATCTGAATCTAGATTGAAGCATACTATTTTCTCTTTTTTTTTTCTTTCTCATGGTTTTTCCCTTTTGTTCTGATTCTTCTTGCATAGCATGACTAATGTGGAAATATGTTTAACATGGTTGCACATGCATAACCTATATCAGATTGCATGCTGTCCTGGGGAGGAGGTAGGGAGGGAAGGGGGGGTGGATTTAGAACTCAAAATCTTATAAAAGTGAATGTTGAAAACTAAAAATAAATTTAAAAAGAGAAATAGAGTAAGATTTAAAACTAAAAGTAATGAAGATAGAAAGGCAAAAGATTGAGTGGGACTGGGGCAGGTTACATTTGAGTTTATGGTGAGGCAAGGTAGTTGGCATTGGGAGTATACCACCTTCTTTGCTGGTCTTTCCCCCATCTTGAGTCCCCAAGTTAGGTGGCATGTTGGAAGAAAATTGCTCCAACGGTATGGTATTCCAGGAAAGATGTAGAGTGGCTTTGAGATCCTGGAGAGTGGCAGCCAAGCAAGAGAACAGGTGACTCAGACAGGTAACATTCCACTGGGCAGCCTTCTGGTGCCACTCTACCCAACTGCTGCCCCATAGCTGGGCTACTTTGGGGCAGGGAAGTTTGGCTGGGATGACTAAAGTTCAAGATCACAATTTTCAAAGATTCAGGATACCCAGCCAAACACCTACTCAAGACATACATGGAGCAGGTAGGTGGTATGAGGGGATATAATGGAATCTTGTTTTGCTCCCACAAAAGTTATTGGAAGATAATCAATAGCTGTGGGGAAGCCCTTGCTTATCTTACTTTACTGGCCAGAGGGAACTAGAAAGGTGGGGGTGTGGCACATAGCTCAGACCTTAGAAGAGAAGAGGTCAGGTCCTGGTCAATTCTCAAGTATCCTCAGTACCACGACTCTGTAATCTACATATAATCTGCATATATTAAGGGAGTGTAGAATATATAGAAGGAAATTAAGTGAGGAGTATGAGGAATTTGACTAACTTTTGAGAAATTTGACTATATATAGAAAGAGGGAATGTAGAATATATAGAGAGAGGGAAAGAAAGTAAGGAATTTGAGGAATTTAACTAACCCTAAGTCTCCCAGGAAGGACAGAACTTTTGACCCTCACTCCTACTTTGATGCAAGTGTGCTTTGTCTCTGATAATCATCTCACTTGCTTCCTTGCTGGAAGTGTAAATAGGAACCTTCCTCTGCATGGTATTTCTGACTTTTTTCAGTGAGAATGGGTTTGTAGTCTTGAGGGATATGTTAGGTGGGTCTTCTTAGGGGTCCCTAAAAAAAGGGAAGTAGTGGGCAGTGCAAGCTCACTTCAGGCTATCCAGTGATGCCTACAACTGTGTGGGTTTTCCTGAGGGTCCTCAGGGAAGCAATGTGCTATGAAAGCTTTGGGCTTATTCCCTGACCCTATCTAGGAGGTCCTGTGAACCCCAAAAGTATGTTTCTCACAATGGTATAATAGAGCTCCATGCCTGGAGTCAGGAGAACTTGAGTATAAATCTGACCTCAGACTCTTGCTAGCTGTGTGACCTGATTGCCTCCAAAAGGGAAAAAAAAACACCTCATATTTAAAGCTGTAGGTTTTAATAAAGATTAAAATAGTGTCTATATGTATATCAAAAAGATGTAGCACATTATTCTAAATCTTCACTTATGTAAATAAATTATGGAAATGATATTCCTAAATTAATACCCAGCTGGGAAGAGGCCTACATACATGCCTGGGCTTTTGAGAGCAGTAATTCACAATTATATCACACTTCAATGCTTATAAGGCACTTTTCTTGCAACAACCCTGTGAGGCAGGTAGTGAAGGTATTATTATGCCCATTTCATAGATGAGGAAGCTGAGGCTCAGAGAGACCAACTGACTTGTCCTGGCTTACAAAGCCATTGTTCTTTTTTCTAATATACCACACTTCTAAGGACTAGAATATTTACCTTGGGACAGAGACAATACAGACTGCATTTAACGGTCCAAGGAATACACAAGGCCTATTTCTCCCAAGTTTATTAAGTTCCATAACATGCAGGTTATGGTCTCCTTTCCAATGTCCATGAACAATTCAAGAAACTCAATTCAATAAGAATTCGTTAAATATGTACTATGTGTTAGAGTGTGTGCTAAGTGTTAGTGATAGAAAAGCAGAAACTACACAGCCTCTGCTATGTGAGAGCTTATAATACACTAGGAATAGACTTAATTTTTACTTATATAGGGCAGTTCAAAACCTGGAAGACTTATTGATGGCATTATGCAGAAAGGCAGGAATACAGACCAAGTAGGTAAAAGACATTGAAATTGTCTCCTTTTCTTAGTTTTTATTTTGCTTCATTTTCATGCAAACCCGGAGATCTTGGAGATTTTTAAGACTAAGAAAGATGTTTGAGGGGCAGGTAGGTGGTGCTGTGGATAGAGTGCCAGGTCTGAAGTCAGGAAGACTTATCTTCCTGAGTTCAAATCTGACCTTAGACACTATCTATGTGACCCTGGGCAAGTCACTTAACCCTGTTTACCTCAGTTTCCTCATCTGTAAAATGAGTTGGAAAAGGAAATGGCCAACCACTAATGTATCTATGTCAACAAATGGGGTATGAAGGTATAAAAGGACTGAGAAACTACAGCAAAAGATGTTTGTGTGGACAAAGGACTTGGGATGACCCCAGACTTGGAGTTAAAAGACAAAACTGAATCTTAGCCAGAGGGCATTGTGATGGCTTTGGTTCTGCAGTCCCCTTGGCTGGATATGGGGGCTCAGTCTCTAGCACTAAGAGCCAGGAGTTGTCTGCCTTCTCTTAATCAGGAAGTAGCTTTATGATCATTACATCCCATCCAATGGAAGCTGAGGTGGGCAGCTGGTAGACCTGAGGATCTGGCCTAAAGCCAAGAAGCTGGAAACAGAGAGAAACTTCCAAACCACAACCAACAAAACACTGCTTGGCAGAGACTACACAGCGTGCCTGCCAGTGGGAGCGGTTTTATGACCACACCCTCAGACAATGGCAGCTCTAAAGGGTCAGATTCATGAATTGCCCTTCCATATCTGTGCCCTGGCCCCATGTATCCCCTATGTGTGTGCCCCTCCTCTACAAGTACCCTGGGCACACATGTTCCCTAAGTATGGCCACTCTTTCTGCAGATGGTGTGTATCTATGGAAGAATATGTCCTAGGTTTACGGATGGAAATGTTCAATTACTACTTTTCTAACTATGCTATTTCTTTAAATGCCTTTGCTTCAAACTAATTAGTAAATTAAATTTAAAAAACTAATTAGTAAAAGTAAACACATGGGTGTCATAAGCTATAGTTTTGAGTAGACACAGATGTACAGAATACCTTAAACCTGGGGTAGTTTTATTTTCGGGGGGGGTCCCACATGGGAGAAGGGGCTGCTCCAGGTGCTAGGCTTTTCTTTGTGTATGTTGTATCCCCCTATAAAATCTAAGTTTCCTGAAGCAGGAAATGTTTCATTTTTGTCTTTATTGTCCCAGGGCCTTGAATGCAGGAGATGCTTAATAAATTGTTATTGAATTGACAAGATAAGCTGTATCCTTTAAAAATAGTTTCAGCAATGATGTTTTATCAGCAACTGTTTTCTTTTAAAAAATGATTAATACAAGTTTGCTGCATTGGAATATAACCTTGGATTCAAGCCTGGAGCGTTTGCAGTATTTCCTCATTGGTGGAGAGAATGATTCACTAATGCATGCCTCAGGGAGGGTGGAGTTGCCATAATAGCTTGGGAGAGAAGAGTCATTCTTCCTTCCTGAAACCACATGTGACTCCAAATCTTCTTTAGAGAAAAACCTGAAGAGAAAAAGGATAGGCTTTTATTTAAAGGCAGAAATATAAGATAAATTCAGTACCCCAACATGTCCCTGATTTTAAGCTTGCTTCCCTAAAGACTTCAAGAAATTTCCCCTTGAGTGAGACTGGGGACTCTCCGTTAGCTGAGTTATCTCATTCTTAATAGAATTCATTCACTCTGTGTATTGTCTGGTATATTCTAATCTGTCTAATTTTTCTGATTGCTGTTTGGATAAATTATTCACTATTCACGATATGTAATGATCTTTTGTGTAATTTGTTGAGAAGAGGTCAAGTTTTCAGATATAAACTGGGGAATTCTTTCTTCTTTAAGGTATACCAATCAGGAAAACTGTTTGAACCTAAGAAAAAATATTCCCTAGACTAGCAATATTTAGTGGGCAGATAGATATAAGTCTAGCTGAGTTCCCCATCTCTGCTGTGGAGGGCAGAGTAGTCAAACTTATGGCCCCCTCTCCTATTTCCCTCCAGGCAAAAATCAAAGTCTGTCCTGGAGAGGGGTACACACAATTCCAGAGATATCTTTCTGAAGGTATGGACTTTGGACTTTCCCCACCTTTTGAATGAAAATTCACTTTCCAATGAATTTCAGGAACCCAGCCCCTGAACCTAGATCCCTATCATTCTCCTGAGGCACCAGCTCATTGCAGTATAATCTTTTCAACAGTCCTTTCTTTGTGGCCCTGATTGTCTGCACCTGACCCCACCCCAGACTATTCACCATTCCTTAATCCCATCCAGATCTTAGCCCAGTCTTTCTGTATAAAAATGTCCATCTTGCCCCCATTAAATTACTCAGTTTCTTAAAATCTGAACTTCTTGTATTGGTGTTACAAAAACCTTGTTACTTGAACTGAAAGGAGGCTTGAGTTGAATTCTTTCAAGGCAGACCCATGCCTTTTGCCCTTGAATTTCAGGATTCCCAGCACCTCTAGACCACAACATTTCCAAGCCTCATTTAGACAACCCCATGTGGATGTACATATAACATAGATGGGCAAAACACACACACTTCATTTAAATGTAATTTTAAAGGGGCGGCCAGGTAGCACAGCGAGTAAGAGCACTGGCTCCAGTGTCAGGGATGAGCTAGATCAAATCTGGGCTCAGATACTCAGCACTACACCCAGAAATAATAACTGGCCATGTAACCTTGAGCAAGTTACTTAACCCCAATTGCTTAAAAAAATAAAATAAAATAAACATAATTTCAGAGCTCCAATTTTTATGCAAGTCAATAGGGAAATATCATTTAGAGAAATTCACTTTACAACCAACTTTTGAGAGAGACATTATTTATATAAAATGAGATTCACCTATATAAAAACCCAGACAAGAAAGGAGTAACACTTTTTCATGAAAAAGAACTCTAGACATTGGATTATTTTTGATTAAGACTTCTTTCCTACAACAATCTTTCACTTCTTTGGAATCCTTTATCATGCATCCTTGCAGAATACTTTCCCTTCATCCCTCCTCTCCCTCCTTTTCAGCTTCCTTTTGTGTGTTGTCTTCTTCCATTAGACTATAAACATCTTGAGGGTAGGGACTAATTTTATTTTTATTTGTATCCTCAGCACTTAGCACAGTACTTGGCATATAGTAGGTGTTTAATAAATGTTTATTGACTGACTTGATTAACCATATAGAAAAAGACATTAAAAAAAACACTAGTCTGGGATCAGCTATATGAGACTTGGCAAGGTTCTTTAGGCTTCTCTAGGCCTCATTTTTCTCATCTATAAAATGAAGTGGCAGAATTTTCTATAGGCCTTTCTAATTCTAAAATTCTACAGATAATGTTAGAGCACAGGAGAAGAACAGTAAAAAAGATAATTCATGTGGCTGCTGCTTATGGTCAGGAACAAAAAGTCAGGAGAAGGGAGATGCCACGCTGACCCTTCAGTACCATTGTGAAATCCATTGCCCTAAATTTGGATTTAGTAAACAGAAAAAAATTTAGCAACACCAGTGATGTAGCTTTTACTACCCAAATAACTTACTGAAATTGGCCTGTTTGCTCACATTCAGTCTGTCCCTGGTACAAGTACATTCACTGCTCCTAACAAAAGAGAGATTGAATCCAAAGTCACTCTGTTTTCCCTTTCTTGCCTGATGTTCTGCTTTGATACCCACTTTGAAGGGTTCCCCTCAAGCCATGGAAGATTGGCCACCAGACATTCTATACACATATCTGTGGCAGCAAAAAAATACATGGAAAAAAAAATGATGATGTATTAAAGCTCTGCCTTCCTCTACAGTCCCTCTGAGCCAGTGTCAAATCATAAGGACTGGCTGAGCTCTAGTTCTTCTCTTATTAACAGAATGATAACTGCTAGGCTGTTAGGACTTTATTGGATTGCCTGAAAAGGGAGAGACAACCGGGCTAATATTGTATGACACTTATTTCCCAGAAGCTATGCCCATTACCGAAATGAAAGCATGAAGAGGAAGCTAAAAGATTACACATTGACCCACACACTATAATCATGGGCTGCTTGTCGCTAAGAGCAAAACCACTGGTGTTTGCATTTGATCAATGTCATCTCAGTTAATGGAAAAGAACAAACTAGAAATGCAAATCAGCAGAACATTATATTCGGCATATATATCTTAACCAAGAGATCATTGTAACAGCAATATTGTACAATGATCAATTGTGAGAGACTTAGCTATTCTCAGCAATATGATGATCTAAGACAATTCCAAGAGCCTCGTAATGAAAAATGCTAGCCATCTCCAGAGAGATAAATTATGAACTCTGAGTGGAAATTGAAATATATACACATATATCTATATGTGTCTGTATATATGTGTGTACATATATATGTACACATACGTATAGACACACATTCTTTGTGACCCCATTTGGGGTTTTATTGGCAAAGATATTGGAGTGGTTTGCCCTTTCCTTCTCCAGCTCATTTTACAGATGAGGTAACTGAGACAAAGAGGGTTAAGTGACTGCTCAGGGTCACACAGCTAGTAAGTATCTGAGGTCAGATTTGAACTCAGTAAGGTAAGTCTTCTTGACGCCAGTCCCAGCACTCTATCTCCTGTACCACCTAGCTGCGTGATAGATAGATTCATAGACAGAAGACAGACAGACAGACAGACAGATAGATAGATAGATAGATAGATAGATAGATAGATAGATAGATAGATAGAAGTATATGTTAAAACTATACATAAAGGAGGCTTGCAAATGAAAATGCTTGTATTTCCCAGTGTCTGTCAAGTTCAGGATGACAAAGAATATAAAGGCAATAAAAATAAAAGAAGATATAATGAATAGGGAGAATATAAGAAAGCTTGAGGAGACATATATAAACTAATGCAGAGCACATACAATAAAAATCAGAAATAGGGAAACCATGTAGGGCACTCGGATTGGATCATTGACCATTGATGTGGAATTGGGCTCTTCCAGAGAGCCATGTGCTCCCAGCCCTTTGCTAAAGAATGTGCACAAACTAAGGCTCCTGACTGGTCCCTTGGTCCCTATGATAGGGAGGGTGGTATCACATAATAATATTAGAGACTGAACCAGAGCAAGGAGATATGGCTGTCAGTCCCTTTCAAGGCAGCCTCTTAAATGAAACAAAGTGCTCTATCACTATACAATTAGTACAATAATGTACATGGAAAGAAGAAAATAAGGCAAAAATGACTGCTGTATAATTAGAATGGTCGAATCTGGTCCTGGTAGGAAAGTGGAGAAAATCCCCCTCCCTCCCTCCTTTGCAGAGGTGGAGAACCAAGAAGAGTGTATAATATTGCATATGTTGGCAGAAACAGTAGATGCGATCGTTGTTTTTGCTGAACCTCTTTTTTTACTCTTTGTTATACAGGATGGCTCATTGAGGGTTAGAGGGGAAGGATATATTTAGAAATGATGGTGACACAAAATCAAAAGGTAGCATTTTTTTTTAAGAAAAGAAAATCATGGGATGGCTAGATATCATAGTAGATAGAGCACCAGTCCTGGAGTCTGAAGGACCTGAATTCAAATTGGGTCTCAGACACTTACTAACTGTATGATCCTGGTGAAGTCACTTAATCCCAATTGCCCCCCCCCAAAAAAAATCAGAAAAGAAAACCTTGGAGCACTTGCCTAGGGACAGCAGACAAGAAGAGTTGGGCATCTGGGGTTGAAGAAACATTGTTTGGGGAATGTTTTATTTGTTTGTTTAAATAGAACAGATGAAAGTATATTTCTGAAGGAGCCAGTGAAATAAACCTGAGAAAGGAAGAGATTTAATTTAGGGAAGCAAGGTTAGGGTTCTGGACTGAGGAATAAATGGACTTCCTAGTATTTAATAGGTGATATCCTTAGAATAATGCACTTAACAAATGTTTACTGAATTTAATTCAACCCAAAGAATTGAGGAAAGAGGCAAAGCTATCAGAAAACAATTAAGAACCATCCCTGAAGCTAGCTTCTGAATCTATCCTATTGCAATTCCAATTCATCATAGTTCATATTGTTGAAGAAGTAATTTAATACTCTTAATTTCCTTGGCTTGGCCAAGGCATTTTTATCACTTTATGTACACAAAAAGACAATCAGATCATGGATGGGCCAGTAAGTCTCACGATCATAATCTCCAACCAAATGGTTGGAGTCAAATGAGAGTCTTCTAGTTGGGTTGGGAAGAAAAAGAATAAATAGATAGAGGTAAATAAATAGGTGATAGAGAACTGAAAGAAGACTAGAAGGGTTGATGGGTTGGTTGCTGTCCTTCATTCTTGAAGAGAACCAAAATAGCATCACTATGTTGGGATCACAGTACAGTGTGTCTGACTGTGACTGATTAGACTAATACAAGCTTGGAAGACTCTACCACAGGTTGGGTACAAATAGTCCATATGAACATTTGGAGTGGAGATGTCTCTAAATTTGCACATCTCACATATCTTTTGAGCTACTGCAATTCTACTTTGCTCATAGAGTACAGGCCTTCTTTCATGTGGGCACGCCATGCTGGATGGTCTTGTGTCAATGTCTCCCATGTCTCACAATCAATTAGGGTAGTATAAGTCTGAGTGGCTAAGGGGCATAGTGGATAGAGTGGATAGAGCCCTGAGTCAGGAAGACCTAAGTTTATATCTGACCTAAATCTGACTACTTACTAACTCTCTAACCCTGGGCAAGTCACTAAACCCCATTTGCCTCAGTTTCCTCATCTGTAAAATGAGCTGGAGAAGGAGATGGCAAACCATTCCAATATCTTTGCCAAGAAAACAGCAAATGAAGTCATAAAGAGTTAGTCACAACTAAAAGGACTGAACAACAACAATAAAATGATTCTGGGATAGGGAAGTACAAAGTTAGGAAACTGAAGAAAGCATGGTTAGTGACTGAAGCACACTAGAAAAAAGTACTATGGACAGCATTCTTTCCCATAGGCAAACCTTTCCTCATTGTATTTTCATGTTGGTAATGCCTACTCTACCTATAGGTCTTTGCATCTGTGTGACACTCTCTAGGTGTCCAACAAAATGATATAGGCCTAGCCAGGGTCCTGATTCCACAACACCTGTAAGTCCTTCATATATGGAGTAAAGTATTTGCTATCAGACTTTATTTAAAAAAAAAAAGTTGGCCTAAATGCTGTGATTTAGTAGCTATCTAATTTTTCTCTTACATAAAGGAGGGGACACAGATTTGTAAGTAATAACAATAATGGTAAGCACTTGAGAGATAAATCATTCATAAGAAAATAGCTACCTGAGCTACCTGTAAAGGAGAAAAACTCCCAATGGCTGCTCTGTAATTTTATCAACATGCCCTCTAACTTCTCAGCTAAGAGGGTGTCTTCTCAGCTTCTATCCCTCATTGTACTATAACAAATAGAAAGCCAATAATATGCCCAGGGAAGCTGGCCACTCCATCCTCTCTCTCCACTAAGACATTCCTCTCAGTTCTGGACCAATGTCCACGGACCCTGGTTCCGTCCAGAGGAGCAAGACTTCCAAAGTCTCATTCGTCTTTGGCCCTATCTAACCCAGTGCTTGGAGAAACTCTACTTAAATCTCAGGTTTGAGGTATTGTATAGGGTCTCCCCAAAGAGGAGAATAGAAAATTAACCAGTGTGCAATATGAATCAGGTGTGGAACAACCATTTATTTCCTCCACACAAAAGAATGCTAAGCACAAAAGTGTCTCACAAACACTCGTTAACAAAGATCTAAAACAAGTTATAGTAATGTAAGTACTCTTCTAGGAAGTTGAGACTTAAAACAAGCAAAACATAAAGACTTTTGTAGAACTGTTGAAGAGGCATTTTACATTTCTCCTTAGCTCTGCACTGTCCAAACAGTTTTCTCCAAGACCTTCAAGGTCAAGCTCCTCCAATGTTGGTGGTCATCCTCTCCAATGCAAAAACTTCTCCTGATGCTAGGGACTCAGAACCTCTGGCCTCTTAAACTCACAAGAGAGCCTACAAACCTGGAAATGTCCTTCTCAGAATGGCTACATAATCACCTATGATCAGGCAAAGAAACACAAAGCAGAAGAGGAAACCAGAGGCCCAGGGTCAAGTTCATCTCACTGAGCCCTAATTCTAGCTATCATATGGAACCAGTTGCCATGCTGCTGGCTTGGGGGAAAAGTCACTCCCTTTTAAAGATCTACTGAGTCAGCAGCACTTCCTACTCAACAGACAATAGAGTTCCAAAACACCCAAGTCCTTCAACCCCAATTGTTTCCCTGTAAGTGGCTAGGGCAGTCTCCGCACTCCATCAGGTTTCCTCCAATCCAGTTGCTACAGTCTGCAAAAGGAAATCACAGGGTCATGGACCAGGTGGGACAGCAGAACTAGCACTCAGAGATCAGGCACACCACTATACCCTGCCTACCACATGCTTCCTGCTCAATAGGAAGTCATGCCAACTGGCAAGATGAATGATCTTCTCTTATCTTGTCTTCAGGCTTCTCTTCCCAAAAGCCAAGGTCAACTCAACTGATGAATTCTGGGATGGTCTTTGTATGAGTCTCCCATCTCCATAGCAGGGTTCTCTAAGCAGATGCCACATACAGACAAAGAACCATTCTTGGAGAATAAGAACTGGGAAACATTACTTGGATAGCAGTGCCTCAACAGATTGTGTAAAAGGTACATTTACACCTTCCATATTTCCTTTTTCTTGTACCCTTCACCAAAGGTCTTTACTCCCCAGAGATAACAAAAACCCAGAGATTTCCCCCATGACAGCTAAAGTCTGAAATCTAGCTCAGTAACCACTTTGAAATCTAAACACTTGAAATATTAATTCTATAATGCATTCCTTCCCATTTCTCCTAGTCTCTTAACACTGTAGAGCAGGAAAGGAAAAAGGGAAAGTGACTTAAAGGGTGCATTGCAAATATTAATACATAATTACAAAGCTAGCCTCTTAAGCTGTCATCAAGGTCTCGGCTCTGAACGTTGGACAATATCTACTAATTCCAGTAAAAACAGACATGAAAGAGCGCTTTGTTTCCCCCACAATATGTAATAAAGTGCCTCTATTTACCTTTCAGAGCACCTGCTCCCATACTCCAACTGCCTGGCAATCACAGAGCCTCTTTTATATATTAAAAAAAACAAGCTTCATCATGAAAAGGCACATCATCTCACCCCAGAACTAAATAGATATCTTCTCCAATCTAGAACTAAAATTCTATCTGACAGCCCAGTTTTCCCTAATTCTTATGTTGCTGAATGCAGGCCTAAAACCTGAACATCTGTTGGCTTAATTTCATTCTTTAACTCCCTTCCTCTACTTTCTTTGTTCTCCTTAATCTCTGTAAGGGATTTATGAGTAGGCATCTCTCCCTGTTGGCCTCAAAGAGTCAAGTTATATTTATGGCAGTAACTGCTTTTCAATACTGCAAGCAAGACTGCCTCTTAACGGCATTTCATGTCATAGATTTAGTGAATGCCTGAATAAGTAGGCTCCTGTCAGACAATCAGAACATGTGCACTCAATATATAGTCGTCAATTTTTTAGAAAGACAAAAAGTTAATTCATCCTAAAATTAAATCAAAGAAATTACCTTAGAGCAAAGGTAGGTGTTCTATAGCTCTGGTACAGCCATTAATTGCTACTTTACCCACTCCCCATTCTATACATATCCATCTCTTCCCATCTCTCAATCAATAAATATTTATTGTCTACTATTAAGCATCTGTTTAATTGTTAGTTATTACTAATTAGTTTAATTATATATTGATTACTTATTTATAACTATATTTAAGTTCCAGGCACTGTGCTAAGCATTAGGGATACAAAAAGAGACAAAACCTCCCTGCCTTCAAGGAGCTTACAATCTAAGGGGGGGGGATCTAAGAGGGGGGAGAGGAAGGGAGACAACATGCAAATAAATATATACAAAGCAAGTTATATGCAGAAGAAATGGGAAATAATTAACAGAAGGAAGGCACTAGAATTAAGAGGGTTTGAGGGAGGCTTCTTATAGCAAATAGGACTTTAGCTGGGACTTAAAGAAAGTCAGAGAGGTCAGCACTCAAAGAGGAGGAAGAAGAGAGTTCCAGGCATGGGAGACAGCCAGAGAGAATGCCCACAGCTGAGAAATCTTGTGCATGTAACAGCCAGAAGACAAGGGTCACTGGATCAAAATGTACATGTCAAGGAGTAAGGCATAAGGAGACTGAAAGGTAGGAAAGGGCTAGGTTATGAAGGACTTCAAATGCCAGAGTATTTTGTATTTGCTCCTAGAGGCAATAGGAAGCCACTGGAATTTATTGAAGGGGTATGAAGGGAGGAGTTAACATAAACAGACCTGCACTATAGAAAAAATCATTTTGGAGATATTGAGTTGAAGATGTCTACTGGACATCCATTTGAAAATGTCTGAAAGGCAGTTGGAAATGTGAGATTGAAGGTCAGCAAAGTGATTGGGGCAAGAAAGATAGATTTGAGAATCATCAGCATAGAGATGGTAATGAAATCCATGAGAGCTGATGAGATCACCAAATGAAATTGTATAGCAGGAAAAGAGAAGAGGGTCCAGGATAGAACCAGGGAGGACACCTATGGTTTTTAGAGGGGGTGATCTGGAGGAGAATCCCACAAAGGAGATAGAGAAGTAAGTGTTCAGATAAATAGGGAAAAAACTAGGAGAGAGGAGTGTCATGAAAATCTAGAGAGAAGAGAGTATCAAGGAGGAGAGAGTGATCAACAGTGTCAAAGGCTGCAGAGAGGACAAGGAGAATGAGGATTGAGATAAGGTCATTGAGTTTGGCAACTAAGGGATCATCAGGAACTTTGGAGAGAGCAGTTTCAGCAGGATAATAAGGCCAGAAGCCAGACTGAAAGGGGTTAAGAAAAGAATGAGAGGGGCAGCTAGGTGGTGCAGTGAATAGAGCACCTGCCCTGGAATCAGAAAGACCCTGAGTTCAAATCTGGCCTCAGACACTTGACACTTGACACTTACTAGCTGTGTGACCTTGGGCAAGTCACTTAACCCCAACTGCATGCCTTCCCTCTCAAAAAAAAAAGTGAGAGTAGAGAAAGTGGAAGCATCTATTTTAGTTGGCCTCTTTAAAGAGTTTAACTACAAAAGAGCAGAAAATAAATGGGATGACAGTTAGTGAGGATGGAAGGATTAAGGGAGGGTTTTTTTCAGGACAAGGGAGACATCCGTAGGCAGTGTGGAAGGATCCAGTAGGTAGAGACAGACTGAAAATAAGTGAAAGAGTAAGGATGACAGAGAGGGCAAAATATTGAAAGAGACAAGATGGAATGGGATCTCTTGAATGAGCAGAAGGATTAGCCTTGGTAAAGAGTTGAGAGAAATGACTATTTTGCTGTTATATTAATAACCAATTATTTAACCAGGATCCAGGTTTTTTTCTCCTTTATTTCTTCTTTTAGAAGATTAGTCAGTATCTGAAGGACTGATTAAAGAGATTGCCCCAATCCTCAGGGGACATGCTCCTAGGTCTTGGGCAGGATGCCACCCAACTAAGAGACCTTACTTCTTTTTAGAGTATAAAGAGGATCTAATCTTGGTGAGTTCTTGCCCCAAGGAAATCAGCCCTGTCCTTGCACCCCTCCACCAGAGCTTAAGGGGACGCAGCTTATGAAGGAGAAAACCAACCAGAATAGTCTGGGTGGAAATAGATTTCTCTGTCCAGATTGTTGGAGGCAGCTGAGTCTCGTGATCAAGCCATATTCTCAGCAGAAGCTGACAACTCCTAGCTCACCTCTTCATTAAATGTCCACAAATCAGGATAGATTTTCACTTCCCAGGGCATTCCCTTTCAAAAACAAAAAAATACTTAAGGCATTCAGTGTCTCCATTACAGGTCTTTAGTTATCAAGTAACCATCGATTTGTTGATTATTAACTAGCCTAATTAATAAATTGATGATTAATTTCCCAGAAATTATATCTCTCAGGTTTTTTTCATTGTCACAGAGTAAAGCCAATTCATCATATTAGACAGGGGTGAAGGAGACAGTAGCAAAAGATAGCTGGGTGATAAGAGATGAGTAAGAGGAGGAAAGAGGGAGTTTATGGCCTCCATTTTTTTCTGTAAAATATGAGGTAAGACATGTATAACCTTTGTCAAATTGCTTATTTTCTCAATGAGGGGAAAGGGAAGGGAGAGAATTTGGAACTCAAAATCTGAAAAAAAAAAAAAGTTAAAAACTGGGGGAAGAATAAAATATTAAAATTTTAAAATAAGTAAATAAAATATGAGGTAAGGCTCTCAGCTGAGAGAGTAGGGGAAGGGGAAGCCATGGGAAGTTTGAGGAAAGATGAAAAAAGTTTGGAAGAGCTTCTGTGGAATGTGGCTAAGTGAGCTGATAAGAGAGACATATAATAGGATTACCTGGCACCAGTGGGGACCCAGTTGAGGTTATATAACATAAAGTAACATACTGTACTGTTCCTTTTGTTTCCTTATTCTCCCCTTTTCTCTCTTGCCCTATTGTGTTTTGTGTGTACAGTAGACTCTGCAGTCAAATTCTTAACTAGACCTAAACTTAGCCAACCCAGCCCTAATATAGCATCAGACATCTTATCAAGGATCTGAAACACACTGCCCTGAGTGAAAACTGACTTTGTAAAATACCTCTTTCACATATAGATCAGGAAAAGAATACGGGTATATGAAAAAATCTCCTTTTGTTCAGAGAATCAGAACTAAACCACCATCGTGAACCTCTGTCCTTTGAACCAAAGTGGAGAAAAATGAGTACAGTTATTACAAAACTGTGAGACTTTGTCAGTACAGAAGAGGACACTTGAGTCTTTCATACAATTAAAAAAAAAGGAAAGGAAAAGAATGAGAGGAGGAACAAATGTGCTGGGAACCACCCTCCTATTGAGTTGGTCCTGAGATGACTGTGCCACCCAATGGACCTTTGTGTGATATAAGACTATGCAAGAGGAACATGGGTATCACAGCAACAAATGCAGGGCATTTCACCTGACCTCTTCCACTCTTCTAAGTATAGCCCCTTGGTAATTTTCTTGGCACTAGAACTGGTTACTAGGGACGTGATGGTAGCTAAAGAGAATTTACTCACCCTCACATAAATAGCAAGCAGACCTGGAGGGGCTCCTGCTGAGAAGCAGCTAAATTGTCCCCCACCCCCGCCAAAAAAATGACTGAATTTTCTGTTGTTGGGTGTGTATAGCTAGAGGCTCGAGTAACAAAAAAACTAAAACACCCATAGACATTTTATGAAGATTTGAATGTCACATAGACTCCTGGAAAGAAACCATAGAAGGCTGGTGATTAACACACTTTACCTGTCATTATCATGAACTATCAGTTAATCAATCAGCAAGAGTTTGTTAAGGGCCCTACCATATACAAGACACTACCTGCCCTCAAGGAGCTTACTTTCTACTAATGTGGGAGAGAGGGGTGGATATAATATGCAATGTGTGTGTATGTATGTTCAGTCATTTTAGCTGTGTCTGACTCTTTATGATCCCATTTAGGGTTTTCTTGTCAAAGATACTAGAGAGGTTGCCATTTCCTTCTCCAACACATTTTATAAATGAGGAACTGAGGCAAAAAGGGTTAAGTGCCTACTTGCCCAGGGTCACATAGCTAGTAGGTGTCTGAGGCCAGATTTGAACTCAAGGAGATGAGTCTTCCTGATTCCAAGCCTACTACTCTATCATGTAGCAGGAGTGAAGATGGTCACTGACTAACCTCACAGGCCAGGATATAATCACAAAAAGTAAGAGACAAAAAGCAAATTGTTAAACTAAATGTAGAGACTCGAGTACACCCTGCATCCTTTTAGTAGTATTAAAAAAAATTCCCTTGATTGAAATAGGAGAGCCTAGTCACTGGCTGGGGCCATGCTGCTGAGGGGAGGAGGAGAGGAGCAGGTGGCAGCATAAGGACTTCACAAGGAGAGAGAGAACATTAGGGTCCTGTGGTGGCAAAGGTCTAAATTGCTCTGACCATATATGTCAGTGTACCTTAAATTTGTAGCAATTTTTCCTGCTGATTTTGTGTTTATTTATAGAGAATACACACCAGGTTTATAGAGACAATGTTTTCTAACTACTACTCTTAGAGCCATCTTAGTAAATGCCTTTTCACTGAGCTAATTGTGTCTAATGACTGTCTATTAAAGGTAAACTCACTGATAGGGGCACATTAGCTGTCATTTTAGGAGTGCAGATCCATAGAATACCTTGAAACCTGAGGGTAATAGCTAATTTGTGGGAAGGTACCCCAGAGGGGGAATTACATACAAAACAAGTGATTTGAGAAAGGAACTCTAATAACTAGGGCTTCGAAATGGTTTCTTAAAGGGTGCAGCACTTGAGTTGAGCCTTAGGGGCTGTAAGAAGCAGAAGCATGGAGAGCATTTCAAGGATGGGGCACAGCAGCAGGAGATGGGATGATACATGCAGAGAATCCTAAGGAGACCAGTTTGGTTAGAACATAGAGAGAGAAATGGAGAAAAGGATAATAAGCTTGGAAATAGACTGAAGCCAGACTAAGGAAAATCAAATGCCAAGTTAAGAAGTTTGCATTTTATTCTAAAGTCAAGGGGTAGCCACTGAAACTTCTTGAGCAAGGCAGGGGTAGGGAAAGCTTGGGAGAGGAGAGGTCTTTAATTCTGGCTTCTAGCTTTGAGAGAAGATGTACTTGGTTCTAGGATATCTTCAGGGAGAGGTCCCTGGAGGGAGAGAAAGGCTGTGAAGTAGCTGATGTATAGAGGAACCAGTGACTCAAGCATGTTCCTATTTCCAGCTTGCTTTCAAGCTTCAGGGAATGTCTCATTGGGTGAGATCAAGATGTCTGTGTCTCCCTGTGTCTCTGTCTCTGTCTGTCTGTCTTTTTTCTGTCTCTTTCTCTGTCTCTGTCTGTCTCTGTCTCTTTCTCTGTGTCTCTCTGTCTCTGTCTGTCTGTCTCTCTCTCTCTCTCATTGAGATATCACCCTCCCAGTAGGAGAGTTCATTCACTCCGTATATTGTCTGGCATCTTCTAATCTATATAACTTCTATGATTTCTGTTTGCTTTCTACTTGGAAAATTGGTTTATTCACTACTCACTATATATAATGGTCTTCTTGTCACTGGTTTTTTGGTGGAAAGAGAATCAAGCCTTCAGACATAGCTTTGGGCACTCCTCCCTTATGGAATAGGGAATCAGGAGCATAATATTGAGCATAAATATTATTTCTTCTAGACTAACAATATGGAGGGGGGGGCAGATAGAGATGATTCTCATCTGCCAAGCACAGCAAGGTGGCCAAGCTCATGGCCCCAGTCTCTTACTACCCTCCTGGCAGGAATCAAAGTCTCCCTTTGAGAGGAATGGACAAGACTCCAGAAACATCTATTTATATCTCCTACAAGTCACATTTTGACAAACACATGCAAATATAGACATAACCTACATGGGAAACATATACACACCTTATATTAGCAAACAAAGTTTTATAATCAGAACTTTAAAATGAATGTCTTCACAGGCCCACTCCACTGTTGCGGGAATTGTGACCTGATCTAATTATTCATGGAAACAATTTGAAATTTTAACCAAAAAAAAAGTAAATTGTTCATTATCCTTGGGGGACATTCCACTACTGGGAAAATATTCCCAGAAGTTCAACAACAGAAAAAACAGAAGACCCCATATGTGCTCAAATACTCACAGAAGCACTTTTTGTAGTAACAAAATGGGTGCCCATGGTTTAGAGAACGGTTAGATCAAATATGGCATATAATGTAATGGAACATTGTTGTCCTGCAAAAAAAAATGGCTATAAAGAATACACAGAAACATGGGAAGACATAGATGAACTAATGCAGAGTAAAGTTAGAAGGGCAGGTGTGTGGTATAGTAGAACAGTGGACTTGGAATCATAAAGATTCATCTTTTTGAGTTCAAATCTGGCCTCAGACACTCCCTAGCTGTGTGACCTTGGGCAAATAATTTAACCCTATTTGCCTCAGTTTCCTCATCTGTAAAATGAGCTGCAGAAGGAAATGGTCAACCACTCCAGTATCTTTGCCAAGAAAATCTCAAATGGGGTCATGGAGAGTCAGACATGACTGAAACAACACAGTAACAATAAAAGTTAGAGAACCAGGAAAACAATGCGCACACTGATTACAATAATATAAATTAAATTAAAAGAATATTAAAGTAAAGCTAAATCCTGGGTATTTGTAATCATCAATCTTGTCCTTGAAGAATTCTGGAAATACACATTCCTCCTTTCTGGAGAGGTGAAGGACTATGGGTACAAAAAGTTGTATGTGCTGAGAGAAGGATTTATTGTTTCGGTTGATTTTGCTTAACAATTTTCTTTTGTTACAAGGGAAGGCTCCCTGAGGAGGGAAACAGTAGGTTATATTCAAAAAAGACTGTGAAGGAAAAACAGAAGGCATTAATAAAATATTCACTTAAAGTAAAATTTTTAAAGAAAGAAAGTTAAAGAGTTAGATCTTTTAATCTTTTTTTAAAAAGATGTTTCTATTAAAAAAAAACAACAGGTTGAACAAACAGGAAGCCAGAAAACAGCACACTAATGAAAAGTCTCAAATTCTCATGTGTAGTTGAAGGTACCCTGAATGAGGCCCAAGCACTTGGATCACAGTTTGAGGCCCTGAAAGCAAAGGCTTGGTCATGAAAAAGCAATTTAAAAGACTAAAAGACATATAGGAAATTCATGGGAAGATAGGACTGAAATTACATATAATTTTATAAATTAGAAAACTTTAATAGCACTAAAAATAATACAAGAAAGATGATCACTAAAGATATAAAAGAAACAATTGTTCAAATTGATCAGCAACTAGAAAAAATCATAGATAAATACAAGGTATATAAAGTTGCTGTGACAATGAGTTCTTGAATAGACCTGGACCTAGCTAGGTCTGGGGACCAAAAATGTTGCTTAATCCTATGGCCAATACTAAGAGCCCAAAATGGGGCTAACTCCTCCTATCTTACAGACTACATACCTAAAAGTTTTAATCAGCCTCAGACACCTAACACTAGCAGTGTGATCTTGGGCAAGTCACTTAACCCCAATTGCCCTACCTTCCTCCCTCCAAAAAGCACACATACACACACAAAAAAAACAAAGTTTTAATCTAAAGGTTCTAAAAAGGATTTTAATCAGATCTTAAATTTACGCTAAAGATTTATGCAAACCTTTCTTGTCCCATGGTGAAATATTGATTTTAGTAACAGTTCAGGGCATCTAGGTGGTACACTGGCTAGAGTGCCAATCCTGTACTCAGGGAGACTCATCTTTCCAAATTCAAATCTGGCCTCAGACACTTACTAGCTGGGCAAGTCACTTAATCGTGTTTGCCTTGGTGTCCTCGTCTATAAAATGAGCTGCAGAAGGGAATGGCAAACGGCTACAGTATCTTTGCCAAGAAAATCCCAAATGGAGTCATGAAGAGTTGAACATAACCAAAAACAACTGAACAACAACAAAACAGTTCAGAGGACATCGAAACATTATTCCTCTGGCTACGGAAGTCTTCCCATTCAAGTAGTCACCAAATCACATATCTGAAGAGATTAGGCCATGAATTTGGAATTCAATATATCCCTTGGTAGCAACCTGTTAAATGAAATATAAAAGGAAAGGGTGACTAGGTGGCACAGTGAATAGAGTACCAGCCCTAGAGTCAGGAGGACCTGAGTTCAAATCCAGCCCCAGACATTTAACACAAAAACTACCCATGTGATCTTGGGCAAGTCACTTAACTCCAATTGCCCTATCTTCCCCCCTCCAAAAAAAAAGCAAAAAAAAAAAAAGAAAGAAATATAAAAGGAAATATGAGAATTACAGGAAATTACAATTCTCTCTCACTGATAATTCCATTCCTTTATCTCCCCCTAAAGGTCTATGTTTAGTAATGGGGCACTGAAGAGATCTATATTTTTGACTCCACTGTAAGTGCTCTGAAAATACCATTTTCTTGATGACCCACCTAGAAATTAGACCAGAGTAGAAGGAATCTTGCTTCAGGTCAAGTCAATAAACATTTAAGTTTTCACTTAGTCTTGGGTTCTGTGCTGCTAAAGATGAACCAAGTTAAAAAAAAAAAAACCAGTCCTGGTCCTCAAGTACCTTACATTCTAATAGAAGAAGATACCACACAAAAGAGAGATGAAAAACTAGAGAGGGTGTGTGCCCATATATCTGGTGAGTCAGGACCAGAGCAAAGAAAGGAACAAAGGGTTTCACGAGCATGGCTGGCTTGGGCACTTTCTCCAAATGAAGGCTCTGGACAGAGCTCACCAATGGGGGGGTGGGGGAGCAGCTACAGAAATGGAGAGACCTCCCAGAGGTCTTCAGAGATGAATCTTGGGACTTAGGGTTTATAATTTGGTGGTGGTGGGTTGTGTCTTATGCTTTTTAAGGGTGAAAAGGTAATTAAAGTTTATTTTTCCTAGTTTTGTTTTGGGTGGAGAAAGAACTGCAAGATGGTTTGATGTGGAAATGGGTACATCATTGCGGAGGCAACTGGAAGAGAAAACAGGGACCCTGCTGGTAGAAGAAACAGGGCAAGTGAATGCTTTGCTGCCCTCATGGAAACAGATTTAGTTGAGGTAGTGGGTGGGTAAGGGAATTTCTTTGCCAAGATCTCAAAATAGAGCTGTTTAAAACGCCCTTTCACAGCATGTCAGACAAATGAAGCGTGTGTATTGCATACATTTCAGAATGATTAAATGTCAAAAGAAGGCTTTGAGAAAGGGAGAAAAACTATGCCTGAAAAAAAATAATAACCTGTCATCTATTTCCAAATCTAGGTACAAATGGACAACCATGGAATTAGGACATGTTATCATCTAATAGTTTCCTTAATCAAGTTCTTCAAAATGTCAAAACACTCAAGACTTGAATTATAAGTTTAGGAGGAGTCACAAAATTTGAGAGTTGGAAAGAACCTCAGATTCCATCTACTCCAACCCAAACTCAAATAATCCCCACTAGAACATACCCGACAAGCGGTCATCCAACCTCTGCTTGCAGACCTCTGAGGAAGGGAAACCCATCACTTGCTGAGGTGTCCCATTCCACTCCTGGGCAGCTCTGATTATTTGGAAGATTTTCCTGACATCAAACTTAAATTGATCACTTTGCACTATCTGTTGACCCTTGTTCTGCCTCTAGTGTCAAACAAAACCAGTCTAATCTTTTGTCCATGGGACAGTCCTTCAATTTCTTGAAAACAGCTATCCTTTTCCCTCTGAGTCTTTTCTTCTCTAGACTAAACATATCTATTTCCTTCCACCAGATCACATATAATACAGGCATAAGACCCTTCCTCATCCTACTTGCCTCTTTCTCCAACCTATTAGTGTCCTTCTTAAACCATGGTACCCAAAACTGAACACAATACTCCAGGTGAAGTGGGAGCAGGACAAAGTGAGTCTACAGTAAGATCATCACCTTCATAACTCTGGAAGTTGCACCCTCTCAACAAAACCCAAGGGTGTATTAAGTTTTTTGGTGGCTACACCAAAGCTCATATTGACCTTGCAGCCCACTAAAATCCCAAGATCTTTTTCAGAACAAGTACTGTCTAAAGAAACATGTCTCCTCGCATTATGTACTTGTGACATTGATTTTTTTTTTTTACCCAAATCTAAGACTTTATATTTATCCCTACTGAATCTCACCTTACATGGTTCAGGTCAATCCTCTAGCCTGTCAAGATCTTTATGAGTCAACAACTCTGCTATCCACCCATGGCTCCAAATTTTGTGTCACCTGCTAATTTGATGAGCATGACATCTATGCCTTTATCCAAGACAATGCTGAAAAGAGTAAATAGGACAAGGACAAGTCCAAATCCCTGTCTACACCACTAGAGACTTTTTACACTTATGTGAACTATTAACGACTACTCTTTGAGTCCAGCCATCCAATCATTTCTGAATCCACCTAATTGTATTATCATCTAATAAGAAGTGTCAAACACAAGAGCTGCACTGTGTCCTGTAACACTTCTGAGTATGACCTGGTATGGTTTAGTGACTCCATTTCCTTGGAGTTTGATGCCACTGGTTTAAGCCATATCTCTTCATCTTCATGAGAATAATATGAGATATTTGCTTAAAAGCTTTGCTAAAATGAAGGTAAACTATCCCTGTTGAGTTTTTGCTGTAATTTCTACTCAGATGTTCTGTGTTACTGCCTACTGGGTTGTAGCTACTGGTAGGTTTTTCCCTTATAAGAAAGGGTTAAACTCTTTCTAATACAATAGCCCTAGAGCATATCACAGGGAGTATATAGCTATATCCAATCTGGCATCCAGCAAAAGCAAAAGTTATCATCCAGCAAAAAGAAGCCCTCAGGTAAATATTAGCTCTGTTCTCAAATCCCTGGCTCCAGCTATCTATGACTTAGAGTAAGAAGATTCCAAGCCCAGTGCTCTATCCACTGCATCACTTAGCAGCCTTATTCATTCCTGTCAAATCCCCAATGGTCAGTCTGTGTCCCTTTGACCCATGCCAGCAACTCTACTCAACAAAACTACAAGGGAACTGTATGAAGGGAAGGGGACCTCAACTCTCAGTTCTCGGCTCTCAAAATGTTCCCTGTTGCCAAACAAATCAACAAGAGGACAAGAATAAGGCCTCATCCTAAAATCATTTGTTCTAAATTCCTGCTTTTATTATGCATACCTACAAAGAAACAAAATTTCTAGTTTCTATTTGGCATTCCTCCATTTGACATATCTCACTAGTCTCCCTATACTTTTCAATATAAAATCAAATAATGTTCTATCTTTTTGTCTCTCCTGCTTTCCTTCTTCTCTTCAGCAAGGCAATATGGCAGAGTAGAAAGATCACTGGGTGTGTCAGAGGATCTGAGCTTAAATCCCAGAAGTCAATAATTTTTAATTGCATAATCTTCAGTAAGTTGTTTCACCTGTCCAGGCATCAATTTCATCCTCTGTAAAATGAAGAAATTTGACTCCATGACATCAGAAGTCCCTTCCAGTTCTAAATTGATGGCCTTCTCACATCCTATCATGCTGACTCTAATGATAATCTCAAATGGATCATGCCCCCCCCCCAAGGTCTCCCATGGAAACATCAGAATCTAAGTCTTGTCTCTCAAAGGACCCTCAGCTTCCCTGTAAGTAGTTAGGCTAACAAAGATATTAAAAGATATTAAATAAATAACAGATTTATTAAGGCAATATTGAAACCCCCCCTCCAAAAAAAGTTTCCTCATCTGTAAAAGTAGGAGATTGGACTGGATGACCTCTAGGTCTTATGACTTGCTTCCAAGTCCTCACTGAAACAATAAGGAAATCCACCCTCAGTAGCCTCTGTCTCTCTCCTTAGAGGTTCAATTCATATTTGCCACAACCTCATCTCCGAACCAAAAGTGGAATGACAGCCCTGATAAAAATGCCAAGTCAGCATCTCTGGTGTGAGTAAAAGATGTAGCATCTCTTCTCTGCCTCTGACACGGCTCCAGCTGGTGACAGCCTTCTTCTTGACTCTGAGATACCAGTCTCTCTCATTGGCATGTTCAGACTTCAGTTCCTTCACTCTGCTAAGTCATCTCCAGTTGTCCTGATCTATATCTGGCCCCTGGACCCAGATGACTCTGGAGGAGAGAATGAAGCTGGTGACTTTGCACAGCCCTCCCTCACTTAAATCCAATTCAGTTGAAGTCATAGCACCACCTTCCTGAAGTCATGATCCTCTTTGAGAACAAAACTCAACTCCACACACAACTCCTTCACTCCAAACAATGTCCAACCCTGCTGTCATATGATCATCAATTCAGAAATTTCTATTTCATATTTTTTGAATAGCCCCTATACAGGGGGCCTCAAACACACCAGCTATTTGTTGTCCTTCATTCTCAAAGAGGACCGGGACACCCTGGAGGTGATGAGAGAACATGCAAGTGGATTTAAGTGAGGTGGGTCTGTACAAAGTCACCAGCCTCACTTTCTCCTCTGGAGTCATCTGGGTCCAGTGGCAAGATAGACATCAGGACAACTGGAGGTCTTTAACAGGTCTCAGTCTGACTGAGGTAATGCCCAATCAGTGATTCAGAGTAGGTTAGAAATGAGGCAGAGAAAGGCCTCTTTTGCCTAGTTCCCCCCAAAAAAAAATCTTCGAGGAGAAGACTCTCAGGGTTTCTGACCAAAACAAAAACAATTGCTATGTTCATTCACTCTGAGTCAATCAGGGCCCAAAAAATGACCAAATGAGACTTGACCTAGGACCTATTGTTGGCCAATCAATGAGAGCCAGAGTGATTTGGGTTTAAGGTATGGTCCTTAAGAAAGAAATTTAGCCCACAAACCCCAAGATATTGACTATTTACAATTTACCTGAAACTTCTACCAAATTTTCTGCGTCCCAATGAACAATTAGAAAAGTAAAAAGGAAGAAAGTTAAAATCACTGAGTAACTAGGCATTGCACAGCAGTGACCAAGGAACTCTATTCAATAATTCTCTATTATAAGACTGATACGTGGGCTCCAATGTTGGTGCCAACTCTTCTTTCCATAGACAAAGTCTAGAAGTCAAAGGCAAAATGAACAGAATCCAGAGGAACCCATGCACACTTTAAGGATCTGATGAATTCAGCAAACCCTAAAGCTGAGAGGGTGGGAGGAGAGAGATGGGGTGTGGGAGACTATAAAAAGTGCAGGGGCATAGGGATGGCAAACACACTCATTTCAAGTTTAGGATTGAGTTTTTCATAGCACATGGTGACATACTAAGTCAAATGTGGGAACCATTAGCATTCCTCCCTGGTAAGTGACTAATGCAGGATAAATACAGAATGTTTATTCATACAAGAGGAAAAAAAATTTTTAAACCTGGACTGTTCTTAATAAAGTATGTCCTCAGCCAAAGGTCACTCAGAATGACAAGACAAAATATTTCTTTAACATGGTATCTGGACCAATTTTAAAAGTCATATCCTGTAATCTAGGGGAATTCCAAAGTTAAGGACTCTGGATCTTAAGTTCCATTTCTTTGTTTCTCATAAACACGTAAGATGGGGAAAGGGCAAAGTTTCCTCCCCAAGCGGATAATGGAACTGCCTAATATAAATGAGTCCTGTTGGTAAGATGCCTGAGATGAGACTTTTGTTATAATCATTGGATCACATGGAGAGAATGTGGGAGTATTGAGGGGAAACAGCATGCCATAAAAAAAAAAACAAAAACCAAATGCTTTCTTGCTTTGAGTAACAGCCTCCTCAGAGTGTATAATAAAAAGTGGGCTGGAAAAGGAAAGGGAATAAAAGAATTCTTCCTTTTCTGTGTATCCCCTAGAGTGCCTAACACAGTATCTGATACAGAGCAGGTGCTAAATAAAATTTTTACAGAAAGAATGAAATCCAATACAAAATAATGTCTATGCTAGATAATAACAGTAATGATGATGATAGCATTTGTATAGTACTTTATGATTTGCAAAGCACCAAATGTTACTTCATGTTTATCTTCATGACAACCTTGGGAGATAGCTGTTATTATTATGGATGTTTTTACAGTTGAGGAAACTGAGGGAGGTTGAAATTAAGTGACTTGCCCAGGGTCATATAGCTATTAAGTCTCAGGTCACTACCTGGGTGCTGTGGGGATACAATGAAATATTCTCTACTAGGGCATTAGAGGGTGCTATGGAGACAGTGCTGGAGTTGGAATCAAGGAAGATCCAAGGTCAAGACCTCCTGTACTAGCTGGGTGACCCTGGGTCAGTCACTTAACTGCAGCTTGCCTCAGTTTCCTCATTTGTAAAAATGTCGATAGCACCAATCTCCCAGGATTGCCATGAGGACCAAATTTGACAATATTTGTGCTTAGCACAGTGCCTGGCACATAGTAGGTACTATACAAATGTTAACTATTATAATTATTATTGCCCACTGATTACCCTCACACTGGAGAAACAAGAAATATACAAGGGCCTTTACATGAAGCAGGCATTCATTTTAATTCTGTTCAACAAACTTTTATTCACATTTTATTCATTTCTTGTTCAATGTTTTGTTTGGTTAATGGTGAAAAGTTCAATAGTAATAAAAAATGGAATAGCAGCCAATGCAGTAATGAATTCTAAGAAGGAAACACTCCAAGCATTAGGGCAGTCAAAGACTCCTGAAAGAATCTGGGATTTGAAGCATGAAAGAGGCAGGACAGAACATGGCAGTGTGGAAAATGACATAAACAAAATCAAGCAGGTACCAATGATCTCAAACTAAATCTGTAATCATATTTATGATCAGGGTATTTTCAGAGGAAAGTATATGGACTCGGAGTCATAACTAGAGAGAGACAATTAGGGTTTTGCCCCAGAACATAACATGGTGGAGACATAGAGGTGATACTTCCCTCCCTGAAGCAGCCCTATGACCTACCAGCCCCTCCCTGTAAAGTGAAACCGCGCTACTTCCTTGCTTAGCTCCAGGTCTCTACAAAAAGGGGTCCCTCCTACAGCACTCCTCTACCATCACAACCACAATCAACTATGAGTTCACACATGGTTAATGTAAGTAAAGAATGGTTAGCCAGCCAGAGTGTGACCCTGAATCCTACCTACCCTTCACTTTTTCTGGACCTGTTCTACCCTATTCTCTCTTCCTGTGGCCACTGCCCCAGCAGCTTGTCCCAGAGTCTCCACCCATGGGGCCAATTCTGGAGTGCAAAGGGACTCTAGTTTTGGAGGCCTCTTCCCCAGCTCCACCCTTTCCTGGCTGAATGTGCCTTCAGCACCAAACTCCTAGCAATGGCTCTGAGGAGACTAGTCTGGATGAAGTCAACGATTTCTGTTGGGGAATAGTGAGAGATAAAATTGGAAAGGTAGTTTGAGGAATGTTGGAACAAATTGTGGTATATGAATGTAATGGAATATTACGGTAATGAGGAAATGAGGAACATGAGCTATTCAGAGAGACATGGAAAGGCTTATGTGCATGACTGCCGAGTAAAATAAGCAGCTGAACCAAACCTCCCAGCCCTTGTCGGAGAGGTGATTAACTAAAGAAGGAGAAGGAAGATGAATTTCAGTATAGTCTTGCGTTGGTTTGTTTTTCTTGATTGTACATATGTGTTACAAGAGAGGCATTCTTTGTGGAAGGGGAAAGGTTAGGAAGTAGTGATAAGAAAGAGAAAAGAGCGTCAACAAAACACTGTTTAAATGCACACAAGGGGAAAAAAGAGGGAATGAAAATGAATAGAGGAATTGTGTTACTATTTTGTGAAATTTAAAAAAAAATTTTTTTCTTAAAATTATACATAAAAATTCATAATTTCTTAAACAATCCTCTTTTGGAGTTGTGTATTTTTTTGTACAAAGAAATGTCTATGTTTGTTGATGATTAAGTTGACAATCAAAAAGAAAATTTAATTTTTTTAAAGGTAGTTTGAAACTACATTCCTAAGAGTCCTAAATGACAAGCCAAGGAGTTGGATTTTACCTTAAAATTCTAAATCGAAAGCATTCAAAAACTCCATTATTGTTTTCATGTCAACTTGAGCAGCTTAGGAGTCAATATGTGTAGATTTTTGAGCAAAAACAACAAAAAAAAAGGAATTCTACTTTTGTTCCACACTGCTGGCATTTTCGAGGATTTATTTCCAGGATCTGAATTTAAATTTTAACTGTCAAAAATGTCACCAGAGCGACCCTCCTACAAACCCTTCTGCAAAGATCCTGGGATAGTCTGATACTCCCAACATTTACACAAGAACACTTCATCAGGCTGTCTTTTTGCTAGTAAGCAGCCCTCTCTGTGTTTGACCCATCCACCCCAGTGCAGCTGGGCTTTGGTAAACTGGCAGGAAGCAAGAAAGAAGTGTAAAAGTAGAAGTGATGAGACAAGGCAGCCAGGAGGGGTAAATCTAACACTCCTTACTATTAAATAAGATCAGATTAATGTGGCTAATAGTACCACTTCCTGATTAAATTAGTCCAAGATGGCACTACCTCCACCAAGTAAAACTTGTTTGGTCCTGTGTTATTTAACATTTTTATCACTGAATTGGATAAAGGTGTAATTCTTGGCTCAAAGGGCCATTTACTTGGGACTATTCTCATTGGTGGATATTGCACCGTCATGAAAGGCAGATGAGAGCTCCTGGTCTTCTGGCTTCCAGCTTTGAAAGAAAAGACACATGGTTCCATATTCTCTTTAGGTCCCCAAAGGGAGAGAAAGATTCTGGGAAGAAGCCAACAGGAGAGGAGCTGGCAATCTCAAACGTGTCCCCCTCCCCAGCTTGCTAGAGACTTGGAGGAATTTCCACTTGGTAGACATTTGAGACTCTGTCTCCTAGTTGAACTAGTTGCTCCCAAAGGGAAAGCTCATTACTCTGAATTGTCTGGTATATACTCTCCTTTGTATACTTAATCTACTTTCTGTTTTGTTATCTATTTAGATAAATGAGTTTCTTCACTATCAGCTTAAATCTAAAAATCATTTTTCAACTAACAATATTTAGGTGAATAAATAGACATAATTCTAGCCCAGTACCTCCTCTGTCTGAGGAGAGCACTGTGACCAGTCTTGGCCCCAACCTCCTGCTTTCCCATCTGGCAGGAATCAAAGTCTCCCTTGGAGAAGGGTGGGGGGAGGAGACTCTAAAGATGTCTACTTTTGTCTATTCTTCTAGCCACATCTAAATATCCATGTGGACATCCATAACCCACAAAGCACAATACACAACACACATTCCTATAAAGGAATAGATGATATATTTATCAAATTTTCAGATGACACAAAATTTGAAGGAACATCTAATATTTTCTGATAGAATCAGGATCCAAAAATCTTGACAAGCTAAAAAATTGGTCTGAGTCTAATAAAATGAAATTTTTAAACGGATAAATGTCAAGTAGTACACAAGGTAAAAAAAATCAACTTCACAAGTAAAATTTGGGAGAGTCATGTTAAGGCAGAAATTTATCTAAAATAGAAATTGTGTCTTTTAATGGACTGAAAGCCCAACGAGTCAGTAGTGTGATTTTGATGTTGTTATTGTCTTTCAGGCTTTTCTATCATGTTCTACTCTTCATGACCCCATTTGGGGTTTTCTTGGCAAAGATACTGGAGGGGTTTGCCACTTTCCTCTTCCAGCTCATTTTACTTGTGACTTGCCTAAGGTCACACAGCTAGTATAAGTATTAGAGGCCAGATTGCACTCAGGAAAATGAATTTTACTGACTTCAGGTCCAGCACTCTATCCACTGAGCCACCTAACTGCCCTCAGTAGTGTTAAATGTCAGGCCAAGAGAAAGATAATCTAATCGTGGTTTGCTTTGAGAGACATAGCAACCTCAGGAGCATTGTGTTTAGTTCTGAGCACTCAATCTTAGAAAGGACATTAATAAGATAGGGAGTATCCAAAAGTTGGCAACCAGAATGGTGCCGACCCTCAATTCTATACCACATAAGGACAGTATTGACTGAAGGACCTAAGGAAGAGAGGGGACTGGGGAATGAGGGATGGGGGTGGGGCAGGAAAGATACACGTTATAACTGCCTTCAAGTCTTTGAAAGGCTGTTATGTGGAAAGACTTCATGTTCTATTTAGCCTCTCAGAACAATGGATAGAAGTCAGAAAGATGAAAACTCAGGTTTCCAGTAATGAAAATCTCAACAGTAAGAGCAAGCTCAATGCTGGAATGGGTTGTCTTGGGGACAACAAGGTCCCATGAATCCATGGATGAAGTCCATGGTTTGGATACCATGAATCTTTTTTTTTAGTGTGTTACCTTTTCAAATTGTTCAGATCCTCTTGTAATATTGAGCTATTCATGTGGGTGGCTAGGTGGTGCAGTGAATAGAGCACTGGCCCTGGAGTCAGAAGGACCTGAGTTCAAATCCAGCCTCAGACATAACACAAAAACTAGCTGTGTGACCTTGGGCAAGTCACTTAACCCCAACTGCCCTCCAAAAAAGCAAAAAAAAAAAAAAAAGAGCTATTCATATAAAAGAAAACCCTGGCTTTTAATTTTTATCAAGAGAATAATGAAGAATTATCAAACATGAATCTTTGCATCTTATGCCTATAAATATCTGAGGAAATATCATCCCCATTACCAGAGGGGGAACACAGATGCCTTCTTGTTTCCCTGTTACTAGAGATGCTACCAGCATATGTCACTGGAATTGTCCAGAAGGACCTTTGATTGGAGGTATGCATAATGCAGATCAGAGAATGAAGGGAAAACAAGACAGTTCATCTGGAGATTGATGGGTGAGGGCAGTCCCTGGAGAGGGAGGTGGTAACCTGATATTGTCACCTCATTTTCCATTGGAGACCTTCAAGGAAAGGCTGGATGACCATTTGCTAGGTGTGCTCAAGGAAGTATTCTTTTTTTCATGTATCCAGATGGCCACTGAAGTGTCTTTCAAATTTAAAATTTTATGATTCTGGAATGGTAATGTTTCTAGAATTGTTATGCCATCATGTGGTCAACAAGAAGATTGAAATTGAAATGGCAATTCATTTTGTATGTAGAACCTAGAAATCAATAACATAAGGACATAGTCTTTCCTCCCACTATGCATGAAGAACAAAGAGACTAAAAAATAATGGTGAGGAGACCTTTCCTGTTTAGACTTGATGGCTAGTAATAGGTTAACTTTTTATAACTTCTCTATAAAATAGTCAATATTAATTAACTATGAAGGAGAAAAAAAGAAGGAATTGTGAAGAAGATTTTTGGAGAGTTTTACAACTGTGAAGAGATTAAATTTTAAGGAGAAAACTGGGAGGCTTCAAGGAAGAAAAACACAGAATCTCAGAAGTTCTCAACTGGAGAATAAAATTTGTCCACCACCTCCCAGCTACTATGATGCAAGGAAGTTAAAGTCTCCACTTCTCATGGCTCCAATAGCCTGGGCATCTCCCACCCAAGCGAAGGTCAGCAGAAGGTTATGGGAATGGAAAGCTGTTATGGACCAGGCCTAGTTCAAGTAAGTTTAATTATTCACACTCAGGAATGGAATGCAATGAGATATCCATGGAAAATTCAATGAAAAGGAATTTACTTAATAAAAATGTTTACAAGATTCAGATGTGCGCAGCTCCCTTCCATCTGCATTTGCCACAGCAATAGCACTCATCAGAAAATTGCACCAATCAACTGACTATCAAACCTAAGGAACATCAACTCCCCCAAAGTTGGGCATTTTATGCTTCATGCAACCAGAAAGCCCCACCAAAGTTTCCAGTCCTAATCTCTGAGACCAATCAAGTTCTTGCTCCTCCCTTAAATATAAAACAGCCCAGTGAAGGAAAACAGATGGTATTCCTACCACATCCCACTCTTTGGTGTAAAGGTTCCAAAAATCTTCTTGGTGACCTCAGGGCTTAGTGCAAAAGATGATAGATAGAAAAAATACACTATAAAAACCCCCAGAGAAAGTACAGCCCTCATAATGAGAGTAGTATTCACAATGGGTCTTCAAATTCAATGGATAGGAATAGCAACAGGAAGCTATTATTATTATTAAAGATAAATGTATTTTACATTCATCTTTAATAATAGCTAGCATTTGTATAGCAGTTTGATGTTTGCAAAGCTCTTTACATATATTAACTCATTTTATCGTCACAATAACTCTGAGGTAAATGCTATTATTATCCCTATTTTACAGATGAGGAAACTGAGTCATGGAGAGTTTTAAGTGACTTGCCCAGGGTGACAAGACTAGAGAGGGCCCGAGGCAGAATTCAAACTCAAGGTTTCCTAACTCCAAGAAAGCTTTACCCCCTCTGGTCTTCAGGGGATCAGTAGGCACAATTACCCTTAGTCTTAGTCGCCCAAGGAGACAAAGGGCTTTTCTCATTCACAACCTCTAATTGATTCAACAGACTTCACAAAAGTAAATCAGTGAAAGGACTTTTTTTTCATTCAAGGCCTGATTCAACTGGCTTCACAAAAGTAAATCTGTGAAATGCCCATTTCACAGATTTACTTTTGTGAAGCCAGTTGAATCAATTAGAAGCCATGAAGGCGAAAAGTCCTAAGCCAAAGAAATCTTTGAAAGGAAAAGGTCAGCATTGGCCCCATTGGACCACACCCTAAGCAACCATTGTCCCAGTGACTCATTGGGTTGTTTTTCTTTAAATGCTGCAGCCTCTCTAGTCTTGGGTGGTGGAAGCCTGCCCTCCCTCTAGAGGAAACCATGCCCCCTCCAGCCCTGAGGCGCTCTCACTAACCATAACAAGTTCCCAGTTCCCAACTTCACTCTTCCCCTTTCTTCCTTTGTAGGCCTGACCGGCAGGATTCAACACATTTCCTAGTAAGACCCGGAGTCAGAGACCAACCACCCTTCCTACCCTCCCCCACCCCTGCCCCATCAGCATCACCACCTCCACCTGCACCATTCTTAAAAATTAGAAGCACATTCACATAAATTTCGAATGGCTGAATGCACAATTTATTATGAAGAATACACACAGTACAGGTCTATTTTTCTATTTATATCCACAGCACTAAACACAATGCCTGGAATATAGTAAGCCCTTAATAAATGGGTTTTATTCATTTATTCATTCACACAATGGAAAGAGCACTGGCGTTGAAATCAGAAGGCATGGCTTCAAACTCCACCCCTTGCGACCTTGGGCAAGTCATTTAGCCTCCCTGGGCCTCAGTTTTTTTTTATCTGTAAAAGGAGGGGATTCAACCCCATGGCTTCTGAAGTCTCTGCCAGCTCTAATTTTAGGAATCTATGGACCTGTGACTCTATGGAAGCTTCTGGTCTCTTGCTGTCTCACTGTCTAGGGCTGAACCTCATCCTCAAAAATAAGAACAGGAAGAAATGAGTACCTAGGGTCACATGAAAACAGAGATGCTATGACTAATATGGAAATATGCTTGACATGGTTGTACATATATAGCCTATATCAAATTACTTACCATCTTAGGGAAGGGCAGGGAATTTTTAAAAGGGAGAAAATTTAGAACTCAAAATTTTATTTAAAATGAGTATTAAAAATTGTCTTTGCAGTTAACTGGAAAAATAAAATACTATTTAAAAAAACAGAGATGATAAGAAGAGAGGGGGAAAATAAGTGCATTATTGAAGGGTATCAGATGTCTCCCACTTATTTAAAATTATATCTTTACAGAGCCATTTAATACCTGACACAGAAAAACAGTCATGAGTGATTTACTTATGAGAATCATTTATAATTATACAAATAAAATTGGAAATGATACAAATCTATATAAGCACAAATCCATATCTGCCATGACATAGATGGCAAGGGACAAAATAAAAACGAGACCTAAATTGGCCACTACATACAGCTGGACACAGCTGTGTTGTGTACATCAATGCCTTTCATCCTGGCACCCTGACCAGGTATACCCTAACCATCACTAATGAAAATAATTCATTAAAATAGGAAACTTTCTTCATATATTTCCCCTCAGCAAAATTCCAGAAAAATCTTCTATACTCCTTGCCTCCATCTCCTTTCCTCCCCCTCAACTCACTTCTCAACCCATCTTCACCACTCAAGTGAAGTTGCTCTCTCAAAGGACATCAAATGTATTATGGGGGATTGGTTCCCTCCACCCCCACATGCCCAGCCTGATTCATGTAATCACAGAAAATAAAGGGAAGGTAACAGGTTTTGTGACTGTTGTGTCATTTCGGTCTCATGATTCTATTTGAGGTTTTCTTGGCAAAGACACTGGAGTGGTTTGCTATTTCCTTCTTCAGTCCATATGACAGATGAGAAAACTGAGGCAAACTGGGTGAAATGACTAGCCCAGGGTCACACAGCTAGTAAATGTCTGAGGTCAGTTTTGAACTTATGAAGACAAGTCTTGACTTTAGGCTGGGCACTCTACCTACTTCACCACCCAGCTATCCAGTAATAAGGTGACAGGGTTCTAATATGTTACCAGGGGTGAGGATCCTGAGACCTCAAGGCCACCTGTGACCTTCTTAGGTCCCTGGTGTGGCCTTTTGACTGAGCCCAAGTGTTACAGAATAAGTCCTTTTATTAAGGGGATTTGTTCTGTGCAGTTTGGATTCAGTCAAAGGGCCACATTTGAGCACCTAGAGTCACTCACAGGCCTCGAGGCTGCAAGTTCCCCACCCCTGGAACCAAATATAAAGATATGATTACCTTTTATTATCCATTTATATATGTGAAATTCTCCCCTGAAAGAATTAGAAGGCCAGCATAGCCATTGGCTAACTGAAGATTGTCCACACCTCTAGTACCATTTAGAAAGCTGAACCTCTGGATGACAAACCAGAGTGAAGTCCAAGGCAGTGTGCTCCAAGTTTGTCTCCATTCTTCTCACAAATACTGGGGGTATTTGTGGAAGAGGGAACCCACATTTACGCTACCTAGTAAGTATTAAGAATATACTGGGAATGTGTGTGACTGAAGCAACTCACATGCCAAACCCCAAAGTCTTTTCTCTTAGGGGGGTGTTACTGCCATTTCTGCTCCCCAGACCTGTGTCTCTGACAGGCAGGTCACTCAGCTAGGTTTTCTGACCCTGCTCTTCTCCACAGTGCAGTTCCTATGGCCTCTCTTCTTCCTCCAAGGTTCTCTTTTCATAGATGCCAGCTGGTTCTGGCCCCATGTCCTTCTATGTGTCTCTCTCTGTCCCTTTCTCCCTTAAAAAGATGGCAGGCTTACCTTTTCTGTTTGGTTTTTGGCTTTTAGGGAGAGGTTTGGAGGGCGAAAGGTAGGGCAAATGGGGTTAAGTGACTTGCCCAAGGTCACACAGCTAGTGTGTCAAGTGTCTGAGGCTACGTTTGAATTCAGGTCCTTCTTACTCCAGGGCCAGTGCTCTATTCACTGCACCACCCAGTTGCCCTGGGGCTTACCTTTTCAAAGGCCACCTGGGACTTAGTCAATCAGCACCTATCCTGATAAAATCAGGGAAAATTTCTTTATACTTCATAAAAGTATCTCCGGGGGTAGTTTAATTTGACATATTAACATTTTCTGTGATTATATCAGCCAAGTCAAATCAACAGCATTTATTAAGTCATGTCCTTCAGAGACTGACCCTACAGGAGCTGGTTCCTAAATGAGGAAATAATGGGGGAAAAGTCTTCATCCTTAATTAATAATTGACTGTTAATATAATAGCAAAATAATTAGTTCTCTCAAAAGACAAAAAAGGTAATCAACTCTCTCTCTGTCTTTTTCTCTGTCTTTCCCTCCCTGTCTTTGTCTCTCTCTCTGACTGTCTCTCTTTGCCTCTGTCTCTTTCTCTATGTCTCTGTCTCTGTTTCTCTCTGTCTCTTACACACACACACACACACACACACACACACACACACACTGCATTTTCTTTCGTGGGTCCAATAGTTCAATTATTTCTTTGCAGATAGCTCCCTGATCTATATAGACCCAGTCTCTCTCCTTAGATCCAATCCCATATCGCCCACTCCCTAATCAAATAACTCCAACTAGATGTCCCGCAGGTATCTCACACTTCACATGTACAAATAGAAATCATTGTCTTCCCCCAAGCCAAATCTCTCTTCCCAACTTTCCCTTTTTTGTTGAAAACATCCACCATCCTTCTAGTCATCCAGGTTGATGACCTCAGCATTATTCTCAACTATTTCCTCTCCCTCACCTCCTATATTCAATCAGCTGCCAAATCTTGATGATTTTACCTCCACAATCCATCTCCTAACCGTCTAGTTCTCTCTATTCAGTCAATACCCTAGCTCAGGTTCTCATAACCTCCTACCTCCACTATTGTTACAACCTTCACGTTGGATTTCTGGCATTTCATCACAAACACGCCCCTCTCCATGCCTTTTGTTCTGATGCCTGGAATACTCTCTCCTTACCTCCATCTCTTAAGCACCCAAGTTTGCTTCAAAGCTCAGCTCATGTGCCACCTCCCACAAAAATTCTTTCCTGAGCCCCTAGTTTGTTAGTGATCTCTCCCTCTTCAAATTATTATGTATATTCTTATATAGCCCATCTTTGGACCGACCCCCCTCAGGGTCCAGTAACTAGAGAAGGTTGGGGGAAGGAACCAATTTGCTGACTGAGCCATTTACCTATCATTCTCAATTTCCAGAGTTGAGCCCGGACTTTGAAATGAAGGTGGGAAGAAAAACAGGAGAGGGAGGATGCCAGGAGCCATTAGTGGGGAGAGGGGGAGGAAAGAAAGACAATGGAGACCTTTGGAAGATGTGGACTGAATCTTTGTTGCTTTTTCCCTCTCCAGGGAAAATCTGAATATCTATGTGCACTATTCACTCTCTCTTACTTCCTCTTTGGGATGTATGGATGTTCAGGGAAGACTAGTTCCTCTGGTGTAATGTCTGCTGAGCCCTTTCTGGGGCTGCTTTCCACCCTTCATGTCCACCTGATTCACCCAACTCTCACATGTGGCTCCAAGAAACTCTAGAATGCACAGCGGTCACACCCTGGTAAACCATTTCAGCAGATGAGCTAAACCAGATCGAGGGTAAACAAGAGTTCTCCAATCATCAGTGAGTTAGGAGGGTGTCTGCCCTGAGCATGTGAAGACTTCCCCAGGGGTAACAATTTGTTCCAATGGCCGTGGGGGCAACTGAAACCAAGTGCTGTGGAGCTCTTAGAGTTTGGTTAGACATTGAAGACACTGTCATCCACTACATACCGAGCTATCACCAGTCATTTTAACTTTTATCTTGCCAATGGATTCCAATAACTCTGGATGAGTTCTGCTTCACTTAAATCCAATTTATGCACAAGTCAAAAGACATCACCCGGGGCAGCCAGGTGGCACAGTGAGTAAGAGCGCCGGCCCCCATCGTCGGGAGATCTGGGATCAGTTCCGACCTCAGATACTCGGCACCCACACAAAAATAACTGGCCGTGTAACTTTGAGCAAGTTACTTAACCCCGACTGCTTTAAAAAAAAAAAAAAAAGACATCACCCATTCCATTCTTTGCAAATCTAGAGACATCTCCACTCCATATGTTCGTATGGACTATTTGTGCCTGACCTGTGGTAGAACCCGCTGTGCTTGCATTGGTCTGATCAGCCACAGTCAGACGCACTATACCTAGACCCCAACATAGTGAGGTCATTTTGGTCTTCGAACGTGAAGAACAACAACCATACTCCCTCTTTCCATTTAACCCTACTAGGCTGTTTGGGAGGCAACTGTATTTTGGAAGTTCTGTTTTTCTCCCAAATGATTACTTAGTTTCTTAAGTTTTTAACTCTAAAATAAAGTTTGTTGAACAACGAAAGACCCACGTTCCCCCTTTCAGAGATTAAAATTACAATTGTGCCCAGTAAGGTTAGGGTGGGATCTGGATCTACAGAGAAAATGAGACAGAGAGAGTGTTGTCTTTCACGAATCTTTCAAAAGTACCCAAAAAATAGAATCTTGAATATATTTACCTTCCCTTGGGAGGGGGGGGGTTGGAGAGGGGGAGGGAGGAGCCAGAAGCAGCAAGCTATGAGGAAAAGAGAGGCTATAACTGCTTCAGCCTGAAGGTTTGAGGCAGCCAACTTTTTCCTCTTCTTTCCAAAAGAACAACTTCTAGAGAAGAGTGGAGAGTGTGAGTGGAGCAGACACAGTAGCCTAGTTGCAAAGCATCATTTGGGCATGTGTGGTCACCATAGTGATGCTGCCATGGAAACCCGATGACTAACAGCTTCTGAATTCACTGACTAGTCCTCCCCCTAGTGGTTAGACTTATTTGTTCAACTCTTGAATCTTGATGGCATGTAAACTCATTAAGGATACAGAATGTTTTGTATCCCCAATGCTTAAGACATTATTTTGCACATAATAAGCCCTTTATAATGACAATATCTATGCATATGTATAATCTATATCTAATTGCTTAGCAACTTAGGGATGAGAGGGAGAAAATTTGGAACTCAAATTTTTACAAAAAATGAATGCTGATGGACTACACCTATATAACCTATGTCAATAATGGGGGGCAAGGAAAGGAGAGAATTTGGGAATCAAAATTTGAAAAAAGAATGTTTAAACTGTCTTTACATGTTACTGGAAAAGATAAAATGCTATTAAAAGTAATAATAATATCTAGCATTTATATAGCTACTTTAAGATTTTCAAAGTTGCTTTACAAATATTATTTCATTGGATCCTCATAACAATTCTGGAAAGTAGGTGCTATTATTATCCTCATTTTACAGATAGGAAAACTGAGGTTAAGAAAGCATAAATAACTTGTCCAGGGTTTCATAGATATTAGGTGTCTGAGGCTGGATTTGAACTCAAATTTTCCTGACTCCAGGCTCAGGGCTCTATTCATTAAGCAACCTAGCTACCCCTTTATAACTATTTATTGGATTGGATTGAAAGCTACTATCTAATCTGCAGAGGTGAGCAAAGTTTCTTATACTTTTTTTTTTCCTTTTTGCAGGGCTTAAGCGACTTGCCCAAGGTCACATGGCTAGTTTTTTTTGTGTTATGTGTCTGAGGCTGGATCCGAACTCAGGTCCTCCTGACTCCAGGGCCAGTGCTCTACTCACTGTGCCACCTAGCTACCCCTCTTATACTTTTCTTATGGGAAAGATGAAAAAGTATTAGTACAGTCTGATAGATTCCCCAGGGGTCTATGTTTGGGCCCATGATGCTTAAGATTTTTACCAGTGTTTTGGATAAAAATCAAGAAAGCACATTTATTAAACTGGTTCCAAAAGACATTCTAAGCCATCACAGATCCCAACTCTCAGTTCAAAGAGAACTGGGAAGGGAGATGGGACATTGCTTCTAGAGCAGGGGTGAGGAAACATACTCCCTCAAGGTCACCTCTGACCCTCTAGGCCCTCATGTTCATTCCTTTGACTGAATCCAAACTTCACAGAACAAATCCCCTTAACAAAAGGATTTGTTCCATAAAACTTGGACTCAGTCAAAAGATCTCGCCCAAGGACCTAGAAGGCCACATGTAGCCTTGAGGCCACAGGTTCCCCACCCCTGTTCTAGAGACTCATAAATTGGAAACAATCCATATGTGCTCCCTTTACAAGTAATTTTGGGGTGATGCCTCATCCGAAGATGGTAGGGGTTATGAGTCTACCAAGCTCCCAGAGATCTCTACTCCATGCAATTTTTCCTCCATCACTATAAAATATCCTGGACCTCTAGGTATGATCCAAATGATTCCATGCTTACATTGCAAGACTCTTCTAGATCTAGTCCCAGGATGAAGTTAGGAGCCCTGATCTCTGATCATCCTCTGTGCTGTTACTGTCAATCTTTCAGCTCCTGTTCCCCTTATCCTTGTGATCAAAAATCAGCCTCTGCTGAGAATAAAGTTCTCTCTCCCTCCTCTTATCTATCTACCTCAGTCTTACCCTTCCATGGTCCACATCCTCCTCTCTCCTGTTTTACTATGTCCTCTAGAACCCTAACAACCCTTACTGTCACCAAACTCCTTTTTAACTCAGAGCTCTTCCCTTTACATTCTTTCCACATGCAAGGGCCAACCGAAAGCTGGCTTTCCCAAAAAATACTGCATCCTTTGTCACTCTCTCCAGTATTAAGCATTCTGCTCATGTCTCCCAAAGCAAGGTCCCTGTGTGACCCCAGGAAAGTCACTTAACCTCTCTTTGCCTCAGTTTCCTCATCTGTAAAATAGGGATAATAATAGCACCTACCTCCCAGGATTGTTATGAGGAAGAGTAGGCAGAGTCCTTGCCCTACACTGTCTCATGTTTAACAAGTTCTCCCAAAGTATTCCAGATTGCTTTACCACTATTACTCAGCAATTTCTCTTAAATCAAGCAATTAATATGTATTTATTAAGCACCTACTTGTGCCAGGTATTGTACTAAGCACTGAAGATACAAAAAGAGGCAAAAGACAGTCCCTGTCCTCAAGGAGCTTACAATCTAATGGAGACGACATGCAAATAAATACATACAAAGCAAACTCTCCACTATTCTACCTAGATGGCTAATATAATGACAGGAGCATATTGAATCAATTACTCCTATCTTAATTGACTTAATTAACAAGATAAACCCTGATATCTTTTTCAGATGGGAGAAAATACTGCTTCTGAATCAATCAACAGCAAAAAAAAAAAAAAAAGCCTAGCTGAAAGAAGTCCTTGATTAATTAGGAGAGAAGGAAAGACCTATGAAATAGGGTGATTCTGCACAAGAGATTTATTGAGATTGGCTGAAGAGACTTGTTCACATCCTGTACTTCATATATAAAATAGCAAAGCAGTTTGGAACCTAGAATCCCAGGGTCAGGCCAGCAACTTCATGCTCCTGAGAAAGAATTGCTTGAAGTATAAAGGAGAAAAGTCTCTGTCTCCCTCCCCACCCTGTCTTCCATTCGAGGATTTGGACTTCTCACTAGCTGGGTGATTTGCAGAAGTGTCAGCACAAGGGGATCAAAGATAAGGTAGCCTCAGATCTCTACAAGGAACCCATCAGAAAACCATGGGAAACTTCATAAGGACCACATGAATCAAGGGAAAGGACTTTGAGAGTTTGAGTCCATCACAGACTTTTAGAGAAATGTTTTGTACTAACTACTTACTCTGTCCACCTTAGTAAATAGCCATTTCTAGAATCAAGTTAAGTCTGGCTGACTAATTGATATCAACTGATAATCATCACACAGGTAGGGGCTTGTGAAGTATGGTACTAGAAAACCACACCACCACCACCTCATTGATCCTGGGTAAAAGTAGCCTCTATTCTCTGGGGACCTAATCTTTAAGTATGACTAAGGGCCTGGGACAGAAGCCCCAAAACATATCCTGCATTAACATTATCTTCTGGGCAATTACTGTTTCCCTCATAGCTTCTACCATAGAGCATTGAGTGTCCTAGGTATTCAATAAATATTTGCCAAATTAGTGAATAACGATTTAGTTCATTCATTCTCTGGCTATATGATATGAGCAGCAATCTGCAAGACTGTGAAAAAAGGATGAAATATGTGAAAAAAGCCAACAGCTAGACCCACTGTTAAGGTTAAAGGTTTACTAAATTAAGTGGTATTTTGTGATGACTGAGGGGCTAAAGAAGCTAAAGGTCACAGTCCTACCACAGAGTCAGTAATATTCATGGACAGTCCTGGCAGTTTCTCACAACATGAAGTGGCAAAAGGTAGAATAGGCCTTCTTTCCATATTGTAACCCATGCAAATTATGAGACCTCTATCTTGTTATAGAGGGCAGCTAGGTGGTACAGTAGATAGAGTGCAGGACCTGGAGTAAGGAAGACCTGAGTTTAAATCCAGCCTCAAACACTTGCTAGCTATGTGATCCTGGGCAAGTCATTTAATGCTTGCCTCAGTTTCCTCATCTAAAGAAAATGGCAAATAACTCCAGTATCTTTGCCAAGAAAATCCCAAATGGGGTTCGAAGAATCAGGCAGGACTAAAAACAACTGGACAACAAAAAAAGTTGTCATAAACTCAATTTACGTAGCATGTCCCCAAAAGAAATGTATCAAAACTTTGCTCCTGAATTAATCATAACAATCTGTCAAGAGTCCTAACAAAGAAACAATAGAGGAACAAGCAGAAGTGTGCTGTAGCTAACTCCACCAGGCTTGTGAGGATTAATTGCTAAGGTTTCAGTGTGAGCGTTTACACTCAGATATCGAGCAGATTACAAACCAGTTTTGATGATTGTCTAGACTTAAGAAAGTGATGGGGAAAAGGCTAATAACACAGACTAAACGTATGACCCACCCACAGGGAGTACAAGGAGTGACATCCAATAAAAGGACAAGAGAACAGAAAAAGCAGCTGCCAGAGGAGCTGTCTACATGTCAGGACAGTGTAGACAGCAAGTGGGTTTTTTGTTTTTGTTCTACTCATCTTTGAATGGAGAGAGGCAGCTGATGTGGTATTTTTTAGAGGCAGAAGACCCAGTTCCAATCCTGACTTTGCTCTTTACAACCTGTGTGGCTCTTGGGAAATAATTTAACCTCTCTGGGCCTCAATTTCTTCACCTGTAAAATGCAAGGTTGGACTAAGTTATCTTCAAGGTCCCTTTCTGCTACAAATGATCCTATCAAAATCAGCTTTCAAAGGTGCAGTAGGTTGCAGGCTTTCGGGCTGTTTTGTGTGCTTTTGGCTTTGTTTTTCTCACAAGGTTCTAGGTGTGGGCCTGAGCCAGTATAAGCAGAAAAGCAATTCCCAGAAGTCTTACAGAATCACAAAATATCAGTGTTAGAAGAAATCTCAACAGCTATCCAGTCCAACTTATCCCTAAGAAGAACCTCACTCAGCTAACAAGTTGTCTCCAGCCTTTCCCTGAAGCCCTCCAGTGAAAATGACCCCATGACCTCTTGTGATGGCCCAATCCACTTGGAGATAGCTTTAAGAATTAGGAAGGTTTTCCTTATAGCCTCATTTTCATCCTGGTAAAAAGGGCTACATAATCTTTCTTAGAAGGCTTTATTTTATTCTTTCTGAGCTAACAAAAACTCCCAGATGACCTCAGTGGTGCCCTGCTCCTTCCATCTTACATCCTCATCTTTCTCCTTTCTTTATCTTCTCTTTCCTCTTTTAATAAGTTTGGGGAATTGGTGGGAAAAGGATACTCAACATTGCAGAGGCAGGGAAAAATGAACCCACTCCTTTTGGGGGGGTTCTCCGTCCCTTATTCCTCCCTCTCACTGAATCTGCCTTTTCCTGTCCTTGGCATCCTGGGTGAAGAGGGAGGCAGTTCCTTAAGGTCTCTCACTCTGCCCAGGCCACCACTGCTAATGGGCTGGACCTGGAAAGGTTCATAAAGGTAAACCAGGCTCATTTTAGCAAGGAGGACTGGTTCAGTCAGTTTTGAGCAGAGGAAAGTCAAAAGGACCTGAGGTGTGCCTCTCATTCCAACCAGGGACTGCCTCATCGACCACCTAATACACCCAGGAAGCCTGGACGTGGGGAAGGGAGAAGGAAAGGAGATGCTTAAGAGCTGGGTCCTCGAGAATTCTGGTCCAACACTAAGGCTGGTGATGATTGTCCTGGTATATCCTATCTCGGATACGGAGATTACAGATGATGTAATTGAAGCATTAACAAACGTGAAGGATATACAGATAGTAGCTTAATGTACTTGAGGAATTTAATTTGTTTTTATGTCTCAACTAAGAGATCATAAACTGGTGAGTGCAGGTGCTACATTTTATCTAAACTTTGTTCCTCCCCCAGCATGTAGAGTAAAGCTCTGCACGCAGTGATTCTACCCAATTTATCCTTTATAAAGTTTATTTGTACATGTTTGCATGTTGTCTCTCCATTAAACAGAGTTTCTTGCAGGCAGGGATTGTCTTTTGCCGTTCTTTGTATTCCGAATGCTTGGCACTGTGCCTGTCACATAAGCTTTTAATGTAGTCTCGTTGCTTGTTGACTAACCAGTCCCCACACCTTGGTCCCTCCCAGGCTCTGACACCCCACGCTCTCCTCCCGCATGCCTCTTCCTCGGTCTTTATAGGGTGATGGGGAAGCGTGCCCGGGGGTACCTAAGGCTCACTCGGCGGGAGAAGACAGCAGTCAGCAAGTAATTGGGGTTCCGTCCATGACACCCAAAAGCTTCAACTTGATGGAAGCCGCGGAAGAGCTCTCGGACCAGGTGAGCGAGGTTCCCACAGCAGTTCACCAGCCCCTATTCCTGCGTCGTAATGGTACCTCCCATCCCCTTCAGCAGCCGACCCCGAAAGGGGGACTGGATTATACCATTCAATCTCGGGAGCGCGGGGAGGGCAGGAGCTGTAGAAGGCGGGACTAGGTTTGGATGGATATGGGGAACAGGGAGACTTTTCTGCGCTGAAAGGGTGGGTGTTCTGTGTATTTTTTTTCTCTTGTCGGATGGGTTGTATTTGAGGGGAATACAGACAGACAGTTCCTCTAGAGGCTAGCGGAGGGGTGGGAAAGGCTGAACTGTGCCAGGCGCGCCCCCCAGACTTAAAAAAAAAATTGCAAACAAACTTCTTGCATTTGAAGTTGGAAGGAACTATCTAGTCCAATCCCTTGGTTGTACCTCTATCATGCAATAAATATTTATTGAGCGCCTTCTCTACGCCAGGCACTGTGCCAAGGCTGGGGATACAAAAAGAGACAAAAGACAAATCTCTGTCCTCAAGGAGCTTACAATCTCATACAAACAAATATATATAAAGCAAGCTATAAAAAGGATAAATAGATGGTGAAATAGAGGGCCAAATGAGTTAAGAGATGTGCCCAAGTTTACACAGGTGGTAAAGTAGGCAATGCCTCTTGGAAGGTGTACAGGGCTTGAGTGTATCCTCCTCCTCCTCAATTTAAGTATGCATACATAGAATTGTTGCATTCTTTGATCTGTACAATTTGAACCTTACTCTAGCACTGGATTTTGAGGCAGAAGACCTGGGTTTGAATACCGACTCTGCTACTTACTAGGAATTTGAGCTTGGCCAATTAATTTTCCCTTCCTAGGCCTTAGTTTCCTTTTTATGGCTTGGGTGATGGGGGAGGGACAAGGATGGGAGAGAGAAGGAAACTAGATCGCAGAAATGGAATAGGACCCGAAATCAGAAAAAGGGAGCAATATTATTGCAGAAATTTAAGGAGATAATTGGAAAATTTCTTAGCGTTGCTTGAAAATACCTGGGATTAAAACTAAATGGGATGCTTGTTCTGGCTCTTACTACCTTAAGATAATTGATTTTAGAACTGAAAAGGAACCATTTCTGCCGTTCTTAGCAACACTTCTTGCCCTTCTGTGCATCTTCAGCTTCTAGCACAAAGTGTAAGAAATGCTTGTTGACTGACTTAAAAGACAACAGTAGTTTAGAGGTTTTTTTAATCAGCCACCTGCAATATAGGCTATTTTGAGTAGTGCAAACAAGCATCTCTTTAATAACATTGAGTCCCATGTATAATTCTTAATAATTACAGCAAAGATAGAGCTGATGAGACCTAAAAATGGAAATATGCCTCCACCTTGAAATATATCCCTTCATTACTATTTATTATCTGTGTGCTTTGGGGCAAGTCACTAAAACTGTATTTCTCCATCTGTAAAATGAAACCTGGATTAGATGCTATACAAGGTTCTTTCTAGGTCAAAATCTTATGATCCAATGTGCCAAATTCAAAGGGTCTGATATACCTTATCACTTAGCTCTTATTTCTACAATGCTTTAAAGATTACAAAGTATATTCCTCATAATAACCCCATGAGGTAGGTGGTACAAACATAATTATTCCCATTAAAGATAAAACTGAAGATCAGAGAGTTGATCTTCAACTCTCCAGAGTTGTACAGAGTCCAGAATCACACAGCTTGTAAGTAACAAAGACAAATCCAGGTCAGAAGACCTCAGTGTTCTTTCCAAGCATGACCGTCTGCTTGACGTTATGATCCCAAAATTAATCCTTTCTTTAAATAAAAACTTATTGCTTATATTTGAAATCCATTCCCTCATAAATTATACTCATAGATTTGTGTATTAGGGAATCCTGGTCAATAGGCTGAGTAATAGCTGTAGAAGCCAATTAGATGACCACTCATTACCAAGATAGATCTCAGTTGTACTACTTAACTTTGGGTACTACTTAACCACCTCCCTTCTCTGGGTCTCAGTTTGCCCATCTGCAAAATGAGGAGATTGGATTAAGTGATCTCTGAAAGTGCCTTCCAGTTCTAAATTCTATCTATAATCCTGCAGATCTTAAAACTTTTTTTATGATCATTTTAAAAGTGGATGCAAATATATAATAATTATTACCAAAAATTAAGGATCAGGAACTGTAACACATTGATCTAGGTTTGTTAGGGTTTTGTCAGTCAATTAGCATTTACCACATGACTATTATGTGCCAAGTATTGTGCTAAGCACTGGGGTCACAGAGGAAGGCAAAAGACAATCCTTGCTCTCAAGAAGTATTGTCTTTAGCCAGAGAACTAGTCTCTCTAATACTGAGATCTGTGAGTTTTGCATTTGACTGTCAAAACTATTTGATCTGTTTTGGTTATTGGGGCATAGTAGGTGCAATAATAAAGCACATTGAAATGGGAGTCAAAGACCTAGATCCTGATCCTGTTGGGCCCCTGTGTAATCCTGAAGCACTCCTTTCATTATCCTGGGACTTCAGCCATTTAACCTCTCTCATCTGTAGAAGAGGGATTTTGTTGTTCAGTTTCATCTGACTCTTTGTGACCCATTTGGGGTTTTCTTGGCAAAGATACTGAAATGATTAACCATTTCCTTCTCCAATTCATTTTACAGATGAGGAAACTGAGGCAAACAGGGTTAAGGGACTTGCTCATGGTCATACAGCTACTAAGTGTCTGGGGCTGATTTTGAATGCAGGTCTTCCTGACTCCAGGCCCAGAGTGCTAGCCATTGAGCCACCTTGCTGCCATAAAGGAGGCAATAGCATCTACCATGTCTTAGGCTTGTTCTGAGAATCAAATGAGATAACATGTTGTAGTGGCAAGCACCCCGGCGTCCTCAGGGTTTGCTGCTACCACAGGTTCTTGGATCTGCTTTGTTAAAGGAAAGCAACTCAAAATGGGTTAACAAGCTTACTTTAATCAGTCAGACATATATCGTTTACCTTGTTCAGGGGAAAAAGGTCAGCACCCCGAACTTCAAAGCATACAGGCAGAATTATCAAGACAGAAACAGATCAAGTAGACAGATTTCCAAACTGTCCAACCACTACATCCAAACCCAGATGTTGACTGGGTATGGATGTAGTGGTGGGGGGGGGGGGGGGCCTGGACAACGGCTTCCCAGAATCCAGGTCAAATCACAGAACACTTCTCAAAGTGAGCCCCCAAAACAAAGCCTCACATCAGGGCTTATATAGCCTTCTCCTGGCTCAGAGAATGTAACAACCTTATTGACCCACTGGCCAATCAAAAAGTATCTACTGAAAAACAAGCCTCCCTCCCCAGGCTTCAGGTGCACTTTAGCCTAGGGGCAGGGAAGATCTTCCAAATTTGCATTCCCATTACACATGTAAAATGAAATCCTGTCTGTACAATGAAAGAACTGGACTAGGTAATTTTCTAGGGCCATCCCACCCAGCTGTGACAGTCTATAAGTTTTTGGCAAAGGATTAGCTACATTATTTGTCCAGTCTCATGTAATTTCACTTCTGGATGTCATTTCTTGGCTCTTGCTCTAACTCCAGCCTTGGATGCTGGCCCCACAAACACTTCCTTCAGTGGCAGATCTTCTCAAACTATTGTTACTACTCAGCTGTGCTCATTAATCCTAACTCTTAACAAGTAAATTAGGGTGGTGGTGAACACAGCAGCAGCAGGAGCTTGTTTGGAGGGAATTATGGTGTTTAAGCACAAGACACCCTGGTGATATATTTCATGGCCACATGTATGGAAGGGGGGAGGGGGAGAGGACTTGTAGTTTGGCTGGCATTGCCATATTAAATGATTTGGAAACTTCCACAGTGTACACCACGTGAGATTTTAGTACCACCTGTCCTTCAAGATGGCTTAGAAGTCTCCTGTTTCAGAAAACTTCCCTCTATTTTTTTCCCCTCTTTCCCAACCACCATTAAAAATGATAATCTCTTCCTTGGACTTTACATACTGCTTATTATATCTTTATCATGTCCTTTTCTGTCTTGTCATCATTGTACAATTATTGCACATTCATATGAATATATATGCCCTATTTCCCTTGCTGGATCATAAGGACTATGAGAGAAAGGACCTTGATTGAATTATCTTTGTGTCTCCCCCAGTGCCAACAGTCCTTTGAATGCATTAGGCACTTAATAAATGACATCACAATCCAGGAATGAAAAAAAGAAGATACATTAAAGTCACTAATTCAGTCAGATATTTATTGAACATTATATTGTGTGGTGTCCTGTGCTAAGCAATACAGAAATGAATTCTAAGCAGTTCTTGCCTTTAAGAAGCTTATACCTTCTTAGGAAAGGTAAGACAATTAGTAATCTTTGTTCTTCCATTTTTCCATTCAGTTGTTTCAGTCATGATTGATTCTTCATGACCTCATTTGGGGTTTTCTTGGCAGAGGGAATAGAAGGCTTTGCCGTTTCCTTCTCCGGCTTGAAAATCCAGTTGTTACTCAGTCGTGTCTGACTCTTGGTGACCCCATTTGGGTTTAGCTTGCACTTATATAGTGCTTTAAGGTTCAAAAAGACCTTTTTATGTATGTTATCTTATTTGGTCCTCACAACAACCCTGGGAGTGGGATGGTGCTACCCACCTTTTACAAATGAGAGAAATTGGCTAAGTGACTGGTCTAGGGTCACACAGATAACAGTATCTGAGGTTGGATTTAGGGTCAGGTCCTCTTGAGCCCAAATCTTGCCTTCTAGCCACTGTACTACCTAGCTGCCTCAAGCAGATATATGACTAGAATGCAAAGCAGAGTAAGATAAATGCCATGAGAGAACAAGAAAATACCAGAGGAGGTCATCACCAGGGGGCCGTTACAATGAGCTGGGATTGGGGAAGGCACCATAAGTGAGGGAAGATTTGAGCTAGGTTAGAAGGACTGGTAGGATTTTAACAAGCAGAGATGGGAGAGAAAAGGGACACATTCTAAGTAAAGAACTAAACCATAAGCTATTCTATGAGCATAGTGATGTTCTTTTGAGAAGTTTTGCAATAGCTTGGAGGCAGCCAGGTGGCTCAGTGGATAGAGCTCTGGGCCAGGAGTCAGGAAGACTTGCATTCAGATTTGGCCTCACAGACTTACAAGCTGTTAACCTCCATTTGCCTTCGTTTCCTCATCTGTAAAATGGAGATAATAGTCATTCCAATTCCCTTGGGGCTGTTTTGAGGTTCAAATAAGATATTTTGTAAAGGCATTGCCAAACTTAAGCTATATACATGCTAATTACAATTTTATTTTATTGCTAGTCTTTGGCATCAACCTCTCTTTAAGAGCCCCTTTAAAGTCCTAGTCTGTAGAAGTGTCAGAAGAACAGAATCCAAAGTAGGAATTCCAGGGTTCTGTTCTCTAAGAAATCTTAAGAATAAGGAACTAATAATACTAATGATTATGGGGATAGCTAACATTTATTTAACACTTACTATGTGCTGGGAATTGTGCTAAGCACTTTAAAGTTGTTATTTCATTTGAATCTCATAACAACCCTGGAAAGTTGGTACTATTATTATTCCCATTTTACAGATGGGGAAACTGAGGCTACATGGGCTTGCCCAAAAGAGGTTACATGACTTGCCCAAATCACTAAAAGAAATGTGAATCAAAATAACTCTGAGGTTTCAACTCATACTCAACACTCATCTGAGGCAGGATTTACACTCAGGTCTTCCTGACTCAAAGCCCAGAGCTCTATCCACTGAGACACCAGAGGTAAAGTCCATGGGTCTGCAACTGCATGGCCATGGCACCTATGAATTAGCCATCTTGTATCTGTTTCTCCACAAATATACCAGGATTCTAGAGCCAGAATGCCAGAAGAGGAGTGTGCAAAGTGTTCTAAGAATCCAGAGAGATAATGCCCTGCCTCCCCCACCCCCCAAACTGGTCTAAGAATCTATGAATGAAGTTACTTTTGAAGGCAGATCTCTTTACCTGATTTTGGTATCTTAGATACATCTACCTTTTCCCTGCCCCTCAACTCTGCATTTCTTACCTGCTCATTTTCCTTCTGACCCTTGCTTGCACTTACCAGTTCCTTCACCTCACCAAGAGATTCCTGCCTCATCTGGCTCGCCTCTGTCTGATAAGCACCTTCCTAGAGGATGGCATTCACACCTGGTGGCAGTGGGATGAACAGAAGGAGTTCATTAAGATGTCCTGGATTAGCAGCCCTTTCCTAGCATCAATTTTTGGAATGATCAATACATTTGGGCAATTGGGTAAGACTTCTTGCTAATCTAGAACTCATCTCAGTGAAGAAAGGCTGCTAGAGGTTGGAGACAGAAAGGTGAGTGGATCAGTATGTGGGTAAAAGTCTCAGTGGATGCAGTTTGGGGAGGAGGAGATGGGGCTGAGAAATGGAAGGAGGAGAGTGAATGTTATCACCCCTTAAAGTGGTTCTTCATTCTTTCTATTATAGTGGGATGTATGTTGATTTTAGTCCAGAAATGTGTTCCTTGTGCCTGTTTTGTGCTGTTTGGAATCATTTTCATGCAGGTAAGTTAACATGAAACTGTTTCAGTAAAGATGCTGATCCCCAAGGATATTGATGTACTTGGAATAAAAAACAACCTGGGTTCAGGATCCAGTTCTGCCAATTATTATACTCTGTGACTTTGGTCAAGTCACTTCCATTCTCTGAACCTTGGTTTCATCCTCTGTGAAAATGAAAGCTTCGGACTGAGATCCTACCCCACCAGTTTAAATCCTATGAAACCTATGATTCTGCTGAAAATATTGGCCACCTCATTTAAACAGACCTTCCTTGCAATCTCTGAGAAACTGACCTTTGCTTAGCAATGTACTTTGCAGTCAAACTCTGCTTGCCTGACCTTTCTGCTTCCAGAATATTTGCATTACAAATATTAACTTCCCTGACACCAAAATATTCTTAGCATAGAAGCTGGCAGGTCCCTTGAGTTGCATCCAGGAGAATCTTCCTATATCTCAAAGGTCACTAATAGAACCTTCTATTCTTTCAGGTAATGGTTTAATGGAAATAATAGTGGACTTTGAATCAGAAAAGTTTGGGTCCCTGTTTAGCCATTTTACATAACTTAGCAAAGTCCCTTTGCCCGTATAGACCTTGGTTTCCTCATCTGTAAAATAAGGACATTGGATTAGTTGGCTTATAAGGACCCTTCCAAATTGAGATCCTGAGATCTCATGGATATACAAAGTATTCCTTTTTTTCTTTCCATGTTTGTAAACATCAGTGAACTGAGATGAGAAAAGAGCTATGTTCCTAAGCTGACATTCATCCCAAAGGCATCGTATCTGATGTTTCTAGAAGAATAAGGGCCAGTAGAAGAAGAGTCCTGGATTCCTCTCCAGTTCTTCCTGTGCCTTCTACTTGCTGCACCTGACTCCAGCCATCAGTTACTGCTGGTCATGCTGGCTTGTTCAGAGCTGGTTCAGAGCATCACAAGCAATAAGGATACTTGCACAAAGATAGATACCACTTCCCCATTGGATAAGTGGTCAAAGCAAATGAACAAACAATCTTCAAAAAAAGAATTGCAAACTACTTACAACTGCAAGAAAGAATATTCCAAATCACTAAAAGAAATGTGAATCAAAATAACTCTGAGCTTTCACCTCACACTCAACAAAATTAGCAAAGATAATACAAGGTAGAAATAATGTGAGAGGGGTTGCAGGGTAACATGTTCCCCAATACATCCACTAAGGCTTCTGGGTAGTGCAATGGATAGAGTTCCAATAGATCTAGAGTCAAGGACACCTGAGTTCAAATTCAGATTTAGATGCTTCTTAGCTATAAGGGCTTATACATTTGCCCTGAGAAAGTCACTTAAACTCCATCTGCCACAAGTGGAAAATTTTATTCTTGGGGAAGGTAGGTGGCTCGGTGGACAGAGTGCTAGGAGTAGAGAAAGGAAAATCAGGATTTAAATCTGGTCTTAGATACTTAGTAGTTGTGTGACTTTGGGCAATTCACTTACCTATCTGCCTCAGTTTCTTCATCTGTAAAATAGCACCTACCTCTCTTGGTTGTTCTGAGGATAAAATAAGATATTTATAAAGCATTTTGCAAACCTAAAAATGCTACATAAAGACAAGCCATTATAATTAGCATTATTGGGGGGGTGACTAGGTGGCGAAATGAATAGAGCACCAGCCCTGAAGCCAGGAGACGCTGAGTTCAAATGTGGCCTCAGACACTTGACACGTACTAGCCGTGCAACCTTGAGCAAGTCACTTAACCCCAACTGCCCTCCAAAAAGCAAAACAATATATAATAATTATCATTATTATTAATCACATACAGTTAGTAGAACTGGGAATTGATCTGACTAGTCAAGAAAACAATTTTGGAAAAATGTTGAGAAAAATCATCAGTCTGCACCTTTTGGCCCACAAATCCATTGTTAGGGCATATATTCCAAGGAAGTCAAAGATGGAAAGAGTTTGCATTTATTAGAAGCACTTTTTTTGGTAGCAAAATACTGAGAACAAAGTATGTGCCCATCAACTGGGAAATGATTAAACAAAATTGAGGTATTGTCAATATAATCCTCAAGGTTATCATTTTGAGGAATTCAAAGATTTGGAAAGATTTTACATAAGAAGATTTACATGATTGAGTTGGAACAAAGTAATCAAAACCAAGAAAACAATATATGCAAGGAATACCATAAAAACCCCACTAAAGTGAAGTCAAATGCTACATAATTTTAATAACCAGTCTTGGCTTTGGAGGCAAGACGACAAAATGCACCTCCCTCCTATCTATAGAGCGGGGCTATGGGTGCAAAATATTGCATATACAATCAAATGTAGTCATTATGTCAATTGATTTCATTTAAGCATTTTTCTGTCTCAAGGCCAGAGTTGGGCCCAAAAAGGATGTTGACATATCTGGAAACTACTGTGATGTTAAAAAAAAAAAGTTGCCAATAAAACATTTATATTTTTTTTAAAGAAGCAACAAGGATTTGGTTAATAAACCACCACCACTGAACCAAGAAAGCAGAATTGAAGAACTCCTTTCCTTGTATTTTCTTTGTTTCTCACCCCACCTTCTGCTCTTACCCATATCCCTGTTTAATAATGCATTGCCAAGACTTAGGAAAATCACAGATACTTGATAATGAAACATGCTGGTCCCTTTTCCCCATAACAAAAAGGTGTTGGATAGCACTTGCAGCACCTGCACAGAAGGTCAATTTGTTTAGAGTAAAACAAAATTTTTATTTTTCTTATTCATTATGGAAGAAAGGTTCTGTTGAGTGTGCAAAGACACTGGGAAATGATGCTGTTATTTTTTAAGCATCAATAAAACATTAAAAAAAAAAAAAGAAAGAAGAGAAAATCGATACTTTGTGACCAATCTAAAAAAAGAGAACGGATTCTTTGTGTCCAATCCAAAAAAGAAAGCCTATGCTCTGTGACCAGTCAAAACAAGATTACAATTCGCTGTGTCCAATCAGAAAAAGAAAGTGATACTTTGTGACCCATCAGAAAACTAAATCTATGCTTTGTGTCCAAGCAGAAAAAAGATAACAATTCATTGTGTCCAATCAGAAAGAGGAAACTGATTCTTTGTGTCCAATAAGAAAAAAGAGGGGCAGCTAGGTGGCACAGTGAATAGAGCACCGGCCCTGGAGTCAGGAGAGCCTGAGTTCAAATGCGACCTCAGACACTTAACACACTAGCCATGTGACTTTGGGCAAGTCACTTTACCCCAATTGCCCTCCAAAAAGCAAAAAAAAAAAAAAAGAAAAGAAAAGAAAAGAAATTGATTCTTTGTGTCCAATCAGAAAAAGAAAACCTATGCTTTAAAACCAGTCAAAAACAGCATGGGTACCTTTGCCTCCAAATTTCATCTCTATGGTTCAGGAATAATAAGATCATACTTCCCTTCCTAGAGCAACCAGTATATGGACCAACATCGCATCTAATCAGTTAAGTGGCAGAGAATTCATTTGGTTCCCAAGTGACCCCTTTACTTTAATGCCCTTGGAATCGCCAGAAGAAAAGCATCTTAAGTAAAATCGTGATGTTTCGAACAGAAGCCCTCGAATTGATTGGAACTCCCCAAGTTAAAGATACGTTGACATCCTATCTTCCTGCTTCGCGGCCATAAGGCTTTGGGATGGCGTCTGGCTGGCCTCAAAGGATCCCCTCTTATCAATGAAAGGGGAGGAGTTCCCCTTCTCTTATTTTTCTTAGCTCCCTCTTAGTTTTTCTGCCTTGTTGCTTAACAAGTATTTGTTGGAATGAATTGTATTAAGGGGGGGAAATGAATTGTATTGTTGGACATGTTTCCATTTGACAATTAGTGGGATAAAAACCCCTGGAAGCTTCCCATGGTCCCTCACAGGCAGCATGTGAATGAGTAATTGTGAACAGATGCTGTTTTTGTTTTGTTTTCTTTCTTAAAAGCTCCTATTTTATCAGTGGATTTTTGCAAAGGATGGTCACATACAGCCAGTGTGGAGTGGGAATCTGTTCTTGAGTTAATTTTTGCCCCTTTTTGTAGGTCATGGCCTATGGTCTTTTGTGGAACCTCAGATTCCTGATGAGGTGAGTGAGATTAACTGTTGGGGACTGTCTAGTATGCTCAGTGCTGCCGTGGGTGACCCAGTCACAGAAGAGCAGAAGGCCTGGCCTTTGGGGAGTGGAGCCAGAGGGAGGGGAGAAGCAATTGTTCATGGATACCCTGAGCCTGGGCACAATTAATGTGTTTCTCCTTTCACCAGAAGGTAGCCATGTGTGTGAATGCACAATGGACTTGCCCTAGGGACCTTTGCAAAGCTGTGCATTGTCCAGCCTCAGGGTGATCACTTCTAGCTCTAGAAGGGGAACAAATAAGGGTTTGGGTCATATAGGCCTTTCTTGTCTCTGTCATCACAATTTCAAGAGTGTCTCAGCGAAGCAGCTTTCAAATTCAGTTTAACAAGCACCTAGTGAGCTCCTAATAACAGCAAAAAGAGATCTCAAAGCCCATCTAGCCCAATTTGCTTATTTTACAGATGAGAAAATCTTAGAAAGATTAAGTAGCGCCAAATAATCACCTCTTTCCTGAACAATGAAAATAAACAGATGTATTTTTCCAGCATCTACCCACTCTTAAATTGGAGATGGGTGAGTGGCCAAGAGAGAATTCATCTACTCAACTGTCCTCCTGTCTAAGATAGAAATGAAGCTGGTGTGGATCTTTCTCCCAGAAATTTGCTTCATTTTGTTGAACATTTTCATTTGTCACATGTTCCTGCTTTGCTGGACTTGAGCTTCATGATATCTTGGTCTCCTTTTTTCCCCTCGTTTTCTAGGACTGTTGCTTTGGGTGGTGGTCTGCTGTTCCTCTTAGCAGAGAGCCGGGCAGAAGGGAAGTCCATGTTTGCTGGTGTCCCCACCTTGGATTGCACCTTCCCCCGTCAATACATTCAGCTGGGAGGAAGAATGCTTCTCCTCCTCATGTTCATATCACTCTTACACTTAGAAGCGAGCATGTTCACTGTAAGTGACCCGCGGACTTCTTCATTCCCCTTTCCTTGACGGTTTATCCATTTTTTTCCCAACATTTCAGAGCCTAACCCTGCCCCCATAGTAGTCAAACGGGCTTCTGTTTCATCCCTAACTTTTGTAATTACTTCCCTTCTGACGAATTGCTGTTAATTGTATCACTCTTTAGTTCAGCTCATCCCTTTTTTCTGTGTGTGTGTGTGTGTGTGTGTGTGGTGTGTGTGTGACAAAAGCAGCCATATAGAAAAGTCCATTAGGACTGTAACATTTTTGAAAAGCCCTCTTCAGGAGACTGATCAGAAGGATTTTTGTCTCCTGTTCCCAACGTGGTTGATGCCCCTCAAGATGATAAGGGAGATTGGCAGTAGCTCATCCATACTTAACCCAACTGCAAGCTTAATACAAGTTATGTTACAACCGTCATATCCTCCAGAGATCACACTACAGGCCAACCCATGTTCTTTGGTCTTGTTTTTTTCAGGTCATAGACATTCATGGGGGCCATGTAGATTTAGGCCATTTAGCACTATAGCCCTGAGTCTTTCCAGTTGTAGGGATTCTTTCTTTACCCTATGAGGCTGATCTATCTCAAAACTAACAATACAGTCTAAAATCAACCAATTAGTCAGTCAATCAGATCACTATTCTGTGAGTCTATTTCTCTTCTCTATCTCAGTCAACACACAATTTCATTATAGGCTTCACTTACAGTCTTCTGTGCATTTGGGAAATAAAGCCAAATGCAATGCCATCTTTTAAGTAGGCTCAGCTTTGGGAGGGTGGGGGTACACTCAAGGAGTCATTAGGCTAATTATGTTTCTTTCGTGTTCCTTCCTATCTTGCTGTTTAGATCTTCCAAGATGTCTTCAACATGTTTCTCATCATCCTGGTGGCCATTGGGTTCAAAACAAAACTTGCTGCCCTGACTCTTGTGATCTTCCTGCTCCTTATCAATCTGTTAGAGAACCCATTTTGGACCATCCCCCCCAATAGGCCCCTACATGATTTTATGAAGTATGACTTTTTCCATACCATGTCAGTAATGGGAGGCCTTCTCTTAGTGGTAGCCCTTGGACCTGGGGGCGTTTCAATGGATAAACACAAGAAGAAGTGGTAAATATCACAGTAAAATATGAAGAGAAATGAAAGAAATTGGTTTATTGCCTTCTTGACTTTTAACTCCCTTCTTGTGGAGTAGAGGAGAGTGTAGCCCACTATCTACCCATATGTCTTCCACACATCTCTTATGACTGTCTGCTGCCTCAGTAGAGTAATTTTTGTTTCTTTCCCTGGGCCAGACAGAGACATGTATAAAGTGAAAGACATGTCTGAAGTGGATATCTAGGAGTTATCTGCACTGAGATGACTCTTGACAGATGAGATCATCAAAGAGAGAGTATAGAGACAGAAGAGAAGAGGACACAGGACAAAATCTTCCCTTTGGGGAAGATTCTAGAAAGAGGATGACAATTCAGTAAAGAAGCAATCTGGATGGGCGGCCAGGTGGCTCAGCGAGTAAGAGCACCAGCTCCAGTGTTGGGACGACCTGGAGATCAAATCCCGGGCGCAGACACTCAGCACCACACCCAGAAATAACTGGCCGTGTAACCTTGAGCAAGTTACTTAACCCTGATTGCTTAAAAAAAAAAAAAAAAGAAGCAATCTGGTCCTTTATGATCTTGTACTGGGGTTTTACTGAAGAAATTTTGTGGATTTCATGATATTATGAGAGCTTACACTGTACTTACATGGGCCACAGGGAGATGCTCAGTCTTCATTCCACTTTGTGAACCTAAGGAACCTAAAAGAACCATAGGCGCCAAATATGTGTTAATGGGGTTGGGTATATATCCATTGGGGCTACCATTTTCCTTGTTTTCTATGGAATCATATGCCTGGGGGCCTTCTTTTTTGCTAACTTGGTAGAATCCAGTCCCTGTCAGTCATAGAGCTAACATGGTAGACCCTTTCTGGAGATCATTGGTGAAAGCACTACACCAGGAGAGCCTACATCCTTTGGTACCAATTAGTGCAATTTCCTCCCTTATCCCCCATAAATCTTTCCTTTATAGTTACCCTCAAATTTTCCAAACTTAGGTTACCCTAATTTTCATTTACATTAAGTCACATAGCCACCTGTTATTGGTCACTGAAGAGACCAGGGTATCCCAGCAGATCCACAGCTGCCTCGATCTATGAAAGCCCTAGTGAACTGGTTTTTGTTCTGACCCCTGTTCTGCCCAAATGGAAGGACTTCAAGGGACCTATGGGAATAAAGCAGCTTCTCATGGGAAAGGATGGGTGAAGGAACATCAGAGGTCTGTGGACCCAAGAGATTTTCTGTATGGATTCAGCTATCATGTTTCAAAGTATGGTTTGTTTTGTTTTTTTTTCAACAGTTTATGAGGATCAGACACCTTTTGAAAGCAGAATAAAGAGGTCAAAAGGAAATTCAGCTAAAGAAGCTAGGCAAGAGTTTTCTGTGTTGTTGCTTAGCACATAGTCGTGCTATGTGCCTAGCACACAGTATGTTCTTTATAAAACTTTATATAGTTGACTGTGTAAAGCAGGTATTATATATGTGTGTACATTTATAAGCCTGCTTCATATAAGCCTATTGTCATCAAAGGCAATCTCCAGCTCATTGGCATGGAGATCTAATCATTCAGTATCATAAACCTGTGTTAAGCATGCTATCTAGATGCAGTAAACATGTTAACATTCACTTCTGCTCAGTATTTCATATATTAGGCAATCTTTTCTCTGAGAAAGATTAACGGGCAAATATAAAGGGTTAAAAATTGGCTAGTCATTTGTCACAAATAGGGAAGAGTTGAGGAAGGACGGTTTTAGGAGGGGAAATTATGAGTTCCATTTTAGACATGGAGAGCTTAACAATAGTTAGCATTTGTAATCTTTTTTTTTTTTAAAGCAATCGGGGTTAAGTAACTTGCTCAAGGTTACACGGCCAATTATTTCTGGGTGTGGTGCTAAATATCCGAGCCCAGATTTGATCCCCAGGTCATCCTGACACTAGAGCCGGTGCTCTTACTCGCTGAGCCACCTGGATGCCCCTAGCATTTATAATCTTAACAGAGGGCCTGGTACACAGTAGGTGCTTAGTAAATGCTTGTTTCCTTTCCTTCCTTTTATATAGCATTTTAAGGATTGACAAACACATTACAAATATTATCTCATTTTGTCCTCACAACTACCTTAGGAGATAGGTGCTATCAGGATCCTCATTTTACAGTTGAGGAAATTGAGGCAGACAGAAATTAAGTGACTTGCCCAAGGTCAAACAACTAGGATCGGTGGTCAAGTTTGAACTCAGGTCTTCCTGACTCCAGGTCTAGTACTCCATCTGCTGCACTATAAAAAATCCAGATAATATCCAGTTGGCAGTTGACTTGTGTAAGTAAGGATGGTTTTGTTATCCTTTTTAGAGTTTAGTTTCTCAGGATCCATGGCCATAAGAGTCTCTAATTCTCACAATCATGGTTCAAAACAGTTTCCACACTTGCGCAGTGAGATATAAGTGTGGGGAGGCTAGGTGGCACAGTGAATAAAGCACCAGCCCTGGAGTCAGATCCAGCCTCAGACACTTAACAAAAAAAAACTAGCTATGTGACCTTGGGCAAGTCACTTAACCCCAACTGCCCTCCAAAAAGCAAAAAAATAAGGGTGAGGTAATGTAAAACTGTGAGGCTACTGCTAGCAATATGGGCACTGGTCAGTGAGTGGGGAACACTTAGAGCAACTGTTGTGTGTGCCTTGATTGGTCCCCATGAAGGCTTGGGGGGAACCATAGAGATTTGGGTAATGCATCGAGGAATGCATGTATCTGCCTCAACCAGCCCCCATTGAGGCTTGAGGGGATTTGGGGGAGTATACAAGCTGTGCCTATTTCTATTGACCCTATTGAGACATAGGAGTAGTTTCCAACCCCCCCCTCCCCTTCTTGTCGGCCACCGGGAGAAGGGTGATTAGGAAGTGCTGTAGGAGTTGGTGCTCCCATTATCAGCAATCCCTTTGAGAAGACTAGACTAGAATAAAGTAAGATTATTAACCCCTCCAAAACTGTCTTCCTGTCTTTTCTATCTAGCCAGATCAAGAGTGAACTTATTAGAGGCTGGAGTCCAAAAACTCCAGTGCCTCCCATGTGTTATTTGTGAAACACTATATGTCACTGAATTTTAGGAGAAAGTTTAGGGCCACATATCTGGGAGTCATCTGCATTGAGATGATTCTTGAACACATATGGGAACAGATAAGATCATCAAGGAGAGGGTATAGATGAGAAGAAGACCCAGGACAAGGACAGAGCATAAAAACAGATGACCCAGGACAAGGAGAGGGTATAGAGAAGGAGAAGAGAAATCAGGAAAAATCTTGAGGAAGATCCCAAGATATGGATGATGATTTACTAAAGGAGAAGAAGGAATAGTCAAGGCAGCCATAAGAGAGCAATGTTGCAAAAGCTAAGGAAAGAGAGTGTCTACGAATGAAGGGGAAGAGGGGGGACAATAGTACCAAAAGCTGCAGGGAGGTGTAGGAGGATAAGGACTTGGAACATTCCATTGGAATAAACAGTTGAAGGGAATATTGGTAACCTTAGTTCAGGAGAGTGGTGGAGGTGGAAACCAAATCACAAGGGAAGTGAGTGGGGTGGTCATGGAGACAGGCAGTATAGAAGATTGCTTTTAGTAGTTTGTCAGTGAACAGGAACAGATGCAAAGTGATAGACTGGGGGCGGCCAGGTGGCTCAGCAAGTAAGAGCACCAGCTCCAGTGTCGGGATCACCTGGGGATCAAATCTGGGCTCAGATACTTAGCACCACACCCAGAAATAACTGGCCATGTAACCTTGAGCAAGTTACTTAACCCTGATTGCTTAAAAAAAAAAAGTGATAGACTAAATGAATATCATAGTCAAGAGAAATTTTATTTAAGGATGAGGATAGACCTGAGCATGACTGTAGGAAACAACCAGCAGATGGAAGAGACTGAAGATGAAGGTGAGGGAATAATTACAAGAGGAAATAGGAGAGAATGGAGGGCACAGACGGAGGGATTAACATTGACGAGGAAAAGGTGCACAAGAGGAAAGAAATGGATGAAGATGAAGAGGGCACTCATGATAGATGACTTAAATTTTTCTCAGTAAAATAGAAATTGAGGATATTTACTGAGAGGGAAAGGGAAGGCATTGGGAGACAGAGATAACGTTTGGAACACCTACTGCAATAAGGATATAAAAGTTTTACCATGGCACAGCAAAGGTCAAGTGGAGATTAGATGACCTTAGGTGATATCCTGTTAATAGGGTGAGAGATAGATGATCTCCAAATGTGGAATCTGGATTTGATCCAGTCAGAAGCACGAGTCAGAGTAGAGAAGGAAGACAGTGACAGTGATTCGGGCCTGAGAATTAATGTGAAGTGAATGGTAATGGATCAGGTGGTCAAGGGAGTCAAGGCTGGAGGAAACAAGATTTGGCCAAGATTAGTTGAGATGTGATTAGATACGTAGGTTAGGAGAGAGTGAGTAGTGAAAGATAATACTGCGTTAAGAACTTGGATGAGTGGAAAAATGATAGTGCCCTCAACAGTAATAAGGAACTTCAAAAGGCGGGGGTGGCAGGGGGTAGATTGGGGATGGGGGCAGAATAATGAGTTCTGTTTTGGACATGTTACATTTGAGATACCTATTGGATCTATAATTCAAAACATCCTGTAGACAATTGGTGATATAGGAATGGACCTCAAAGCTGGGGCTGGATACAGAGATCTGGAAGGAAGGCATTTACATAGAAATCATTGAACCCAGGGGAGCAGCTAGGTGACAGAGTAGATAGAGCCCTGGACCTAGAGTCAAGAAAACCTGAGTTCAAATCCAACCTCAGACTAAGCTATGTGAGCCTGGACAAATCACTTAACCCTACGTCACAGGGTTGTTGTGAGGATCAAAGGAAATATTTATAAAATCACTTAGCACAAGAGCCTCACACATAGTAAGCATTTAATAAATGCTTGTGTCCCCCCCTCTTGCCCCTGATGAGATCATCAGGTGAGAGAGTGCAGAGAAAAATGGAAGAGGATCAAGGTCAGAACTTTGGGATATATGCACAATACTCTAACTGGTAAATGATCTCATCTCTTTCCAAAGTCTTCCAGGATCCAATGCCCACCAATACTGCTTTTCTTTGTAAGTTGACATTCTTATGCTAGATTGAATTATCTTTGATATCCTCCTAAACTACAGCTCTGGAGGATTTTCAACATTAAAGAATGTGAAGTCTGGGAATTGAAAGCAAAGTAGCTGCCCTCCTCTTGGAGCAGGAAAAGAAGTCCCCTTTGACCCTTGGGGTGCAGGGGCTGCATGTGGCAACATGTCCTCTCTTCTGTTTTCAGAAGTTGTAAGAGTAGTTTAATGTACAGCCTAGTGTGGCTACAAGATAGTTTCTCCCTGTGGTCTATAGTGTTGATTTCTCTAAGGCCATTAATACAAAATGAATAATACTTGTCTCAGTTTAAATTAGAAATGAAAGGGACAGCTAGGTGGTGCAGTGAATAGGGCACAGGTCCTGGAGTTAGGAGGACCTGAGTTCAAATCTGACCTCAGACACTTGACACAACTAGCTGTGTGACCTTGGGCCAGTCACTTAACCCCAATTGCCTTGCCTTTCCCCTTCGAAAAAATAAATAAATATTTATTTATAAGTAAATAAATCAGAAATGAAAGATGCAGCTGCTATGTGCAAGGCAGGAGTTAAGCACTTGCATAAGGCTGTCACCTGGAAACACATTGTATGTAGAGGAGAAGCAGCCTGGTTTAGCAGTGGGTAGAATGCCAGATATGGCATCAGGAAAATCTCTGCTTGATTTCTGCCTCTGATGCCTACTACCTGTGTGACCCTGAACAAGTCATTTGATCTCTCTGAGCTTTAGTTTTCTCATCTGTAAAATGGGGATCACAACAGCACCTACCCAGCAGGATAGTTGTGAGGATAAAATGGGATATTGTTTGTAAAGCACTTTGGAAATTTTAAAGTGCTATATAAATGCTAGTTTTTATTAATGCAATAGTGCCTCCGTCATAGGGTTGTTATGAAGCTCAAATGTGCTCATTCATGTGAAGAACTTTACAAACTTGGAAATAAGAAATAAATAAGCTATTTTTAAAAAACATTTCTACTTCTATGCACCTCAGGCATTTGTCATTTTCAAAAATCTTAATAAAGAGTATAAGGGATAAAGTATAAAGGGAGACTTCTTATTTGAGATACTTTTTTTTCCTTTAAGTAAATGATGTATAATAAACTTACTGTAAAATTGTTTCTAATTGAGCAAATAAACTGCACTAAATGTCTTTACCAACTTGCCAGTCACTCCCTCTGAAATACCTTTAGCTTTCTATTTGGGGTATATGCATAATACTCTCACTAACTTGTAGGTGATGTTATCTCTTATCAAAGTCTTCCAATTCCAAGCACACAGATAGTGGTGGTTTTATTTATAAGGCAGCCTTGTTCTGCTGGACTGAATGCCCATTGGTAGCCTCCTATAGGCTTAGGAGTTAGGTGGAAGAATGGATGGAGCACCAGGCCTGAGGGAGAGAAGATTCATCTTTGTGAGTTCAAATCTGCCCTCAGACAATTACTAGCTATGTGACCCTGGTCAAGTCACCTAACCCTCTTTGCCTCAGTTTCCTCATCTACACAATGAGCTGGAGATGGAAAGGGCAAGCTACTCCAGTAACTTTGCCAAGAAAACTACCCAAATAGGGCCACAAATAATCAGACACTATTGAAACAACACAGCAACAATCTGTATAAACATGCATCCCTATAAATTTTCCTTTTATGTATTCATAGTCAGTGTATTCATGATTCTAATTCTTCACTTCAAATAATTTCATAAAGATCTTACCAGATTCTTGATAGCTTCCACTCTTAATCATATTGCATAATAGTCTATATTATCAGAGTCAAGTAGGTAGTATAGTGGATAGAGCTCTTGACCTGGAGTCAGGAATACCTGAGTTCAAATACCGCCTCAATATTACCAACTGTGTGGCCCTGGACAAGTCATTTAACCTCTACTGGCATTTCCTCATCTATAAAATGGGGATAATAGGAGCATCTATATCCCTAGGTTGTTATGAGGATAAAATCAAACATTTGTAAAGCACTTTGCAAATCTTAAAGTACTATATAGATGCTTGTGATTATTAGTATATCAAATCCTATTCAGTCATTCTCCAGTTGATAGACTTTTAGACCTTTTCCAGTTTTTTGCAATTACTAAGAATACAGATATATGTAAATATCAAACAGATAGCTGTCCTTTTTTCCCCTTTTAGATGAAAGGAGACATTGGCCAAATGTTTATTTGCCCTCCACATATGAAATGAATATCTTCTATCATCTATATTTTTAGAGTTCCTTTAAATTTTTGCCTACAATCCAACTGGAATATATTATATATCATCTGAGACATGGATCTAAATTTATTTTCTGCCATATTGTTAACCAGTTTTTCCAGCCAAATTTACTAAATAATGAATCAATGCCCCAGTTTTTAATTTTGTAGATTTCATCAAACATTAACCTTCTGTATTTATTTTGGTTTCATGCCTTTGATCTTTGATCTGTACCATTGATCCATTTTTAAAAATTTTCCCCGGTGCCAGAGAGTTTTAAAAACTGCTTTGTAATCTACTTTAAAGTCTAGGGGTGAAAACCTGCCTAGATCAATTTCTCTTTTTCATTGTAAGCTGTGAAATTCTTGCCCTTTTTCCCAAGGTGCACTTTGAACATTTCCTGAATAGTGTTTAAAAAAACAAAACTAAACAAAAAAAAAAAAACCCACCTGGGACAGGATTCTCTCATCTCTCCCTTCCTCTTTAGGCCTAAGAATGCCTATGTGAAACATCCTAAATCCTAAAATCCCTAGAGCACTTTCTGGGAAATCCAACCCTATTTTGAGCCACTCCTATTTTGTACATTCTTCTTGTACCTAGACTGCTCTTGTGCTGAAAATAACTTGAGGGATTCAGATCTACAGTTGTAATGAGAATAAGTTTATTGCCCTGACATAACTGACTCCATTTTGCATTAGAGCAACATTTTGTGGTGAAGTTTTCAGATATTTGTTTTTCATAACTTGTGTTTCAATATAAGATAAGCATGTGCGACATAGGTTGATAAAAAACATGTTGGTCTTCATAAGCAAGTGGTAAATCTCTGGGACTCCCAAAGAGGACAGACCACCAGTGAGAAAATTTGGTAAAAATTACCATCATTAATTTATGTCATCAAGCATCAGATTAATCAACAAGCAAATTAGGTCATTGACCACCAATCAGAATTAGGGTATAACCAGCTAATGCTTATTGCTAGAAATATAAGAAACTCATCAGACCCCAGTCTTCAAGTTGACCTTGGGTCCAGACACAGGTGAGCCCCTGCCTTCCCCCAGCACTTAAGACTCAAGAACCCCATCTTGGCTTGAGGGTGGTGCTGATTGACTGAGGTTTGCCAACTTTCCAGAACACCACCTCAGGGAAAGACACATGATCACCAGCTGAGCAAAGAGGGAACCTTCTAGTGAGTAACAGTAGGAGACATACTGGGAAGCCCTAGGAAATCAGGTTGATAGTTCCTAATGGGGTTAATATTTGTATTGTGTAATAGATAATACAAACTGACATAATTAATGTTTCTGTTGCACTAATTAACATAAGTAATGGTAAATTGGTTTTGCTTGTACAGTGTATATTACAACATTCCATCTTAGCAAAAATGATTAGGGAATTTTTTGTACATAGTTCATTCACTAAGCAAAGTACTACAGAATCACAGAAATAGAGAATTAGAAGGTAGCTCCATGGCCACCTCATCCAACCCATATACCAATGGAATCCTTAGTATAACATGCCCAACAAGCAGCTGTCCAAGGAGAAAAAACTCATTCAACTTTTGGACAATTCTAATTTTGGGAAGCTTTTCCTGATACCATACCTAATGTAAATTTGCCTCTTTTGTAACTTCTACGTCTTGCTCCTAATTCTACCTTCTGGGGCCAAAGAGAACAAATCTAGTCCCTTTTCCTCATGACAGTCTTTCAAATACCAACAAAGGTACATACTCTTTGATCCAGCAATGTCACTACTAGGTCTGTATCCCAAAGAGATCATTAAAAAGGGAAAAGAACCTACAAGTGCAAAAATATTTATAGCAGCCCCTTTCCTGGTGGAAAAATATAGGAAATTGAGGGGATGTACATCAATTGGGGAATGGCTGAACAAGCTGTAGTATATGAATGTAATGGAATACTATTGTGCAATAAGAAATGATGAACAGACAGATTTCAGAAAAACTTGAGAAGACTTGTACAAGTTGATGCAAAGTGAAATGAGCTGAACCAGGAAAAACATTGTACACAGTAAGAGCAACATTGTGTGATGATCAACTATTAACGACTGAGCTCTTCTCAGCAACACAACGATCCAAGACAAGTACAAAGGATTCACAAAGGAAAATACTGTCCATATCCAGATAAAGAACTGATGGACTAAGAATGCAGATCAAAGCCATATTTTTTCACTTTATTCTTTCTCATTGTTTTATTTCCTTTTGATCTATTCTTCTTTCACAATTGTAATGAGTATGAAAATATGTTTTCTGTGATAGCATATGTATAAACTATATCAAACTGCCTACCTCTTTCAGAAGAGGAGAGGGGAGGGAGAAAAATTTGGAACTCAAAATCTTGTAAAAATGAAAGCTAAAAAATTTTTTTCTTCCTATGTAATTGGGGAAAAATAAAATACTATTTAAATTTTTCAAAATGAATGTTAAAATTGATTTTATATATAATTTGAAAGAATAAAATACCATTTAAAAATGCTGACAAAGAAAACTATCCTATCTAGGATCTATGTACCTTTTTTTCCTTCACTCCGTCCTTTTATGCCATGTATTCAAGGCCCTTTACCTTCCTGGATGCCTTCTTCTAGACATTTTCCAGCTATTCAAAGTCTATCTTCTTTTTTTTTTTTTTTGCCTTTTTTTTTGGAGGGAGAGGGCAGGGCAATTGGGGTTAAGTGACTTGACCAAGGTCACACGGCTAGTTTTTGTGTTAAGTGTCTGAGTCCATATTTGAACTCAAGTCCTCCTGACTCCAGGGCCAGTGCTCTATTCACTGCACCACCTAGTCACCCCTGAAATCTATTTTAAACCATAATGTCACAGCATTCCAAATGAGATCTAACATGAGCAAACAACAGTGGGAATATTACCTCCCCATTCCTAGAAAATGCTATGTTCCATGCATCCCTATAAATCCCTATAACTTTCCACTTTGAATAATCTCATGAAGCTCTTACCAGATTTCTTTCTAGCCTCTATACCTAATCACATTGATTAGTACTCGTTATATGAGAGGCAGCTAGGTATGTGGTGGATAGAGTTCTAGACCTGGAGTTAGGAAGACCTCAAGGAGGTTACAGCATAGTGGGAGGATGAGGCATGTACACAAATAACAAATTACAATGAAATAAAGTTATCTTTACAAAGAAGCATGAAATATCTAGAGAAGGAGGAGTTCACCCCTAACTAGAGCCCCCTTGGAGGAGGAGGTCCTGGGGATAACCCATAAAGGCAGGAAAGAATTTAGAAGGCAGAGAGTTGGGAGCAATCTGCTTTAAACCTAAGGAGTACAAGAACATGGAAGCAGGCAGTCTAGCTTGGCTAGAATGTAGAGTATGTGAAGGGCAATGAAACAAAGCTGGAAACATCCAGCTTTAGAGAACATAGAGACCCACGAATGCTAGGCTAGGTCAAGGAGTTTATACGTTGTACTATAGGCAATAGGTAATTGCTGAAGATATGTGAGCAGAAAGGTGATTTGGGCAGTGGTATGCAGGATGAGTGAAGAGGGGGAGAGGCTGGAGAAGGAAGGGAATAAATGCCTACTATGTGTCAGGCACCATGCTAAGATCTTTAGAAATGCTATCTAATTTAATCTTCACAGCAAGCCTGCAAGGTAGGTGCTATTATTATCATCCCCATTTTACAGTTGCAGAAACTAAGGCAGACAGAGGTTAAGTGATTTTCCCAAGGCCACACAGCTGGCAAGAACCTGAAGCTGGATTTTAATTCAGGTCTTCCCTGATTCCAGGCCCAACCCTCTGTCCACGGAGCCACCTAGCTATCTCAGACTGGAGACAAGGGGATCACCTTTGAGACTCCTGCAATATATTGCCCAAATAAGAGAGATAATGATGAACTGAACATTGGTGGTGGCTGTGGTAGTGGAATGGAGGGGGCAAATCTGAAGGTAACTGCAGTAGAATCAACAGCCCCGATTGAAGGGATGAAGGAATGGGAAATCATGGATGACTCCAAGTTTTTAAGTCTTGGTAAATGGGAGAATAATGGTGCCATAAACAGAAATATGAAGGAAGATAAGCTCAGTTTTGATCATGTTAAGTTGGAAGTATGGGCATTATGATTTTTTTTCTTTTTTGGAGGGGGAAAGCAGGGCAATTGGGGTTAAGTGACTTGGTCAAGGTCACATGGCTAGTAAGTGTTAAGTATCTGAGACTGGATTTGAACTCAGGTCCTCCTGACTCCAGGGCCAGTGCTCTATTCACTGTTTCACCTAGCCACCCTTAGGGGCATTATTAAATTAATAAATAAATTGATTTATTCTAGAGATGTCCAGTTGAAAATTCAAGACTGGAGCTTGGGTGAGAGATTGGAGTTGGAGCTATATTTGAATCATTTTAAGTTTAGTAGTATAAAAAAATCAAGCTATGAAAGGGAGAACCAGTTCCCTGAGCCAGTGAATAAATGGTCAAAGATATGAATCGGCAATTTTCAAAAGCATAAATCAACAATCATGTGAAAAAATACTCTAAATAACTAATAATCAGAGAAATGCAAATTCATTCTAATTTGAGGTTTTACCTCATACCTGTGAGACTAGCAAAGATGACAAATGTGGAAACAAAGATGACAAATATTTGGGGCTGTGGGAAAACACGTATACTAGTACACTTTTGATGGAGCTGTGAATTGATCCAATCATTCTGGATAATAATTTGAAACAGAAAGTTATCAAACTGTGCATAACCTTGGACCTAGCTATACCACTACAAGACCTATACCCCAAGACAATCAAAGAAAGAAGAAAAGGAGGAAAAAAGATTTGAAGCAGCTCTTTTCACGATAACCCAAAATTAGAAACTAAGGGAGTGTCTTCTTATTGGAGAATGACTAAACAAATTGTGGTGTATAAATTGTATGAAATATTATTATGCCATAAAAAACTGTGAAATGGGATAATTTCAAAGGAAACTGGGAAGACCTCAAGAGATGCAGAGTATAAAAAGCAAAACCAGAATAGTCAATACAATGATAACATAGAGCAAAGTGACTTCAAGAGATTTTAGAACTCTGATCAACATGATAAACTATTAGTTCAAAAGAATAAATATGAAACATACCATTCACCCTTGATAGAGAGGCAAGGAACTTAAAATACAGGAAGAAACATACATTTTCATACATGGCTAATGTGGGAATTTATTTTGCTGGACCATCCAGCTATGTAATGAGGGATTTATTTTTTGTTTTTGTTTTTTAAATTTGCCCAATGAGAGGAGGAGCAGAGGAAGCAGCAAATGAATTTTTTTAAGATGCCTTGATTGAACATGTATAACCTATATCAAATTGCATCAGGGAGGAGGATGGAAAGGGAGGGAGAGAATTTGAAACTAAAATTTTTTTTTAATGAATGTTAATGGATAGGGCACCAGCCCTGCAGTCAGAAGGACCTGAGTTCAAATCCAGCCTCAGATACTTACTAGCTGTGTGACCCTGGGCAAGTCACTTAAGCCTGATTACCTCCCCTCAACCCCCCCCCCCAAAAAAAAGAATGTTAAAATTGTTTTACATATAATTAGGAGAAATAAAATATTATTTAACAATAAAAACAAAAACAAAAACAATGCTTGCTAATTAGAAAAATTTTTTTAAAGAAAAACATAGAGTCAAGAGATGGAGTATATTGTGCAAAGAACTACTGGCTGGCTAATGTCACTAGCTGGCAGAGGGGGTAAAAGTAAAAAAAGACAGGAAAGTCAGGAAGGGATGAGATTGTGAGTGGAAGGAAAGCAACTGGCTTTTAAAATTTAACAAAGGGGAAGGAAATCTTCCTATCAAATAACTCTGATGAAATTCTGACCTCCACTTGCCCCACCCCTCCCTCCTGGCTCTCTCCTCTGCCTTCATTTCCCAGCTCCTGGCACAAAGCCTTTGCACAGCTTTCTTCCTGTGCCTATAATGCATCCTATTCCCTTACCTTCCCCTCGTGGAATCCCTGGCTTGCTCCACTGCTTAATGCCCTCATGTGCAACATCATACTAGAAGACTCAGTTGCTAGTTCCTTCCTCCAGGTTTCTCTTTCAATATAATTCATAGTGTACATAGCCTGTGAAACCTGGACAGTCTACTGGCGTCATGCTAGGAAACTGAATTGTTTCCATTTGAATTGTCTTAGGAAGATTCTGAAGATCACCTGACAGGAAAAGGGACCAGACACTGAAGTCCTTACTCAAACTAAACTGTCAAGCATTCAAACTCTGCTTCAGAGAGCGCAATTCCAATGGACTGGCCAAGTTGCTCCAATGCCAAAAATACACTTGCCTAAAAGACTATTTTATGGAGAACTTACACAGGGCAAGTGCTTACATGGAGGTCAGAGGAAGTGATAGAAGGACACTCTCGAAGTCTCTCCGAAGAACTTTGGAATTAATTGTATGACATGGGAGAGGCTGGCACAGGACCACTCAGCATGGCGTGCCCACATCAGAGAAGGTGCTGTGCTAGATGAGCAAAAAAAAAAAAAAAAAAAAAGCTCAAAAGAAAGGTGAGATGCGCAAATTTAGAGAACTCACACCCAAATGTTCACACAGACTATTTGAGCCTTACCTGTGGTAGAGCATTGGGAGCTCGTATTGGTCTGTAACTTGACTCTAACATAGTGATGTCATTTTTGGTCCTCTTCCAGAATGAAGGACAACAACCGACCATCCCCTAACACAGTGCCTGGCATTTAGCCGGCATTTTAAAAATGCATGCCTACTTCTAACTGATTGGATCTGGGTCTTTTAAGGGTTACACTGGGAGATCTGCCGGTCATTGTTCATCCAATGGCTTTGCTCCTTTCTGAATCAATTTTATATATGTGTGTATGCATGCATATGTATTGTGTAAGTATATGTATATACATATATCTGTATATCATATATACAGCTATATTTATATGTGAGTATCATTTTATCCTCACAAGAACTGTGGGAGGTAGATACTTTCATTATCTCCATTTTATAGATGAGGAAACTCAGGTACAGGACCACTAAGAGACTGCCCAGGGTCACGTAGCTAATTATTCCCTGAGGCAGGATTTTAATGTAGATCTTTCTGACTCCAAGTCCAGTCCTGTATTCACTGCCTCCCCTAGCTAGAATATGAGAAAAGAGATGGAAATTTTGCAAAGCAGTGAGTGTTAACACTTTCTAAACACAGCAACATCTCTTTATCTGTAATTGCATCGTGCAACTGCATCATCCTGAAGGAGTAACTAAATGCGTTCCACACACATACAAACACTAAGTCACCCAAATCCACAAGTACACATAGATATTCATGCCCATGGACAGGAGCAGGTAAAGTCTATTGGGCTTCTCCAAGTGCCACTTGAGCTCACTGGGGGCAGTGGCTTAGGTCTAGGTCAGCACTGAGATGAGTTAGTCAATAAGCATTTCTTCCGTGCCAGGCTCTGTGCTAAGCCCTGGGAGTACAACCTAAAATTGTCTCATCACAATTTATCCCTGCTGTTCCCTGCTCTACCCCCTGGAGCCAAAGAGAACAAGTGTAATCTCTTCACATTAAGTCTTTCCATGCTCCTCTGTAGTCATCATAAGCATCATTTCTCACAGCTTTGTTGGCAATATTCCGTGACATTCAAGTACCACACTTTATTCAGTCATTCCCCCCAGAGCAGCACTTTTTGTTGTAGGAAAAGAAGTGGGACATGCCCAGTGATTAGGGATGGCTGAACAAACTGTGGTATTTGAATGTCACAGAATATCATTGGGCTGTAAGAAATGAGGAGAATGTGAGGGGAAAGGAGAGCAGACAACTACCTGAGGGCTAATCCGAGAGGGAGCCTAAAGTGCCACCACCTGGATCACGAGGTGCTAAATGAGCCAGTCTAGAGCAGGAGGAAGAAGCCCACAGTCAGTGAGCCAGTGAGCTTGCCCCAATCAGCCTCACAGCTGCCCCACTCAGAGATGAATTCACAACTACACACAGTTCTCCCTTCTCATAAATTCACATTATGCAAATTTGACTTCACAAAGAATTCTGAAAGAAATTGTATGCCAAAAAACACCTATGTTAACTTTCCTATGCAGTACTGTGATCTCTCTCTGCTCCTGCCTCTCCCCTGGCATGCCAGGCCTCCCAACCCCCTCCCCCCCAAAAATACAGTTATCCCTTCCACATCACAGGGGTTAGGAGTATGGCGCCCCTTCAATCTGGAAAATCTACATAAAATGTTTTGGCCTTCCCTTCATACCAGAGAAGAAATCTGAATTTTGATGGTATTAAAAGATAAAATATGTTGATATTATATAATATTATACATATATTTTACACATTTCTGAGTTGTTTTCTTTAAGCAATCAGTGTTAAGTAACTTGCTCAAGGTTACACAGCCAGTTATTTCTGGGTGTGGTGCCGAGTATCTGAGCCCAGATTTGATCCGGGTCATCCTGACACTGGAGCCAGTGATCTTACTCGCTGAGCCACCTGGCCGCCCCTAAGCAATTGGGGTTAAGTAACAGAGCCTGTCTGAGCCCGGGATGCTATCTCCAGGTCATCCTGACACTGGAGCCAGTGCTCTTACTCGCTGTGCTACCTGGCTGCCCCGATTTCTGAGTTTCTAAACTTTTTCTGTGTTGTCTGCTGGCCTTTGTGTGTCATCTGAGGTTTCCCAAAACTCCCCAAAATTCCCATTTAATTTCTCATGCCAACCAAATATATCAGAAAGTTGTGACATGGAAGGGATAACTGTAAAACTTAAAAAAAAAAAAACCCTCCAAGTGAAAGCAGAAGAATGGTTGCCTAGAGAGATCGTCACCACCACTACCAGATGGGTCTGGGCTTGAGACCTCCAGAGCTTTGCCCAGCTCAGCTCCCCTACTTGTGTTTCCACCCAGGGTGTCTGCCTTCCGTGGGTCCACTCTTGGATACCAAGCGTTTGCTCCCTGACCTGTATGTGGCCAGCCCTCTTCTCTCTGTGTCTTGCCTCCCCCACCCTCTTCCTCTCAGTTTGGTCAGGTCCCTACGTGGCTGGCCCTGGCTCCACATGTTAGTTCTCATGTTTTCCTTTCTCTATCCTGATCCTCTGGTCCACATGTCCTGGAATCCCTCCCTCCCTCTCTCTGTTGCCCACATTGTGGGCAAATTTGCATCACAAAAAAAATTGCTTTATGTAGAGGTATAAGAGATGGTCCACTTCCCTAAAGTAAGAACTGTTTGTACTTTTCTGGATTTGACCGGTCACTTGGTCAGGCTGTCAAGCATTTGGTCAGATGAATGGAAATGATTGTTTAAAAGCAAACACAAACCCATGTGGAAAATGTATACAAGCAGTGCCACACTATGGATGGTGCATGAGTTCATTTCTAAACAAAGAAATGACTACTTCTGCCCTATGTAATGGTATGGAGGCATTGGAAGGGCTGCAATCCAGAGCATGATCCTGGAAGTCACAAAGACATCAGGAGAAATAAAAAGGCAACAAATCACAGTAAAGATACAGGAGAGAAGCTGCAGTCAGAAGATGTCACCCAGATGCAGCCACAGCAATTAATGCTGAAATTCAGGGCAGGGGAACCACAGACATTTACAATAAAATTCAGGAGAGCTGAAGACCACCCAATGGACCCTTAGTGTCTTATAGGTCTCTCATACTCTCTGAAGGACGACCTGGAATATGGGAGCATATCTAGTGATCGAAATGAGTAGAATTGCCTCAGATTTCCAAATTGCATTTGGTTCATTTTGGGGGGGAAAAGCTGATACTTTCTAATAGTAGAACAACAGCTACATTCAGTAACCCTTGCACCGATGACCAAACCTACACCAGCTCTTTTGCTACGGAAACGTGCTCAGCCTAAGAGATAAAGGGGAAGTGTTTGATGAGTTTAGAGGGAAATAGCACACGACTTACTGGTCCTCTGGATTCTCCAGAAGGTGGGTTTGATGCAATCATGCAAATTGCAGTTTGTGGGTCATTAACTGGCTAGCGAACTATTACAGGACTATTTGGTTTTTTTTCCACTGATGCTGGGTTTCACTTTGCCAGAGACAGTAAACTCGGTGGAATTCTTTTTCCAAATGAAAGACAATATCACCTAGAAAGCAACGGGTACACAATGAACCCTCCATATAACCATCCCTCAATTGCTCATTTTGTCCAGAAACTCAATGAAAATAATATCTAGACAATTTTTGCAGTCACAGAAGAGTCTCGAGCCGTTTACAAAGAACTGAAAAATTCAATCCCGAAGTCAGCAATAGGAACACTGGCTGCCAATTTCAGCAACATAATTCAGCTGATCATTGATGCATCCCATTCCCTATCTTCAGAAGTCATTTTGGAAAACAGCATGTTGCCAGAGGGAGTAACAATAAATTATAAATCTTACTGCAAGAACAGAGTGACTGGAACAGGAGAAAATGGAAGGAAGTGTTCTAATGTTTCCACAGGGGCTGAAATTCAGTTTGAGATTAACATAACTTCTAACAAATGCCCCAGTAAGGACAAAGAAACCATCAGGATTAAGCCTCTGGGTCTCACTGAAGAAGTGTTAATTATTCTTCAGTTTATCTGTCAATGTGGGTGCCAAATTGAATCCTTTCTAAATACGGACAGTTCTTGCTTTAAGCAAGTGGACCATTCTGCAGACCTCTTTTGTCATAATGGGAATTTGCCTACAGATGTAGGGAAGGGGAGAAAAGAGGTAGGAAGGAGACCACACATGCCCATTGAAGGAGGGCCTGCCCAGGGTTCAAGGACATGTGAGGAACAAGGACAGAGAAGTAAGAGCAGGAGGAGGAACTGGGACCAGCCACAAAGGGGCCTGGCTAGAACCAAGAGGAAGAATATGGTGGGAGAGAGACATGTGGTACCTGAGTATGGACAGATGTAAGACTTCAGGGCTGGACACAAAGGTAAGTAGTCAGAGTGGAGCAAAGGTCTCCTCTCGCTAGAAGTCTCAAGCCAAGCCTACTGGAGACTACTCCCCCCATTATGTCTTCTTTCACTTGGAGGGATATTTTTGTTTTCTTTTCTTTGGGGGGGGGGGAGGGAAAGGGGGTGGAAGGCCATGGAATGCCAAAACAAGGGGTAGTAGTGGAGAAAAAGAGCATAGTACTGTACAGTAAAATTAACCTAGGTGGTTTTTTTTAATGTAGATTCCTTTCAGAATTCTTTACATAAAGTCAAATTTGTATTCATGTGAATTTACATAAAGCAAGAACTGTCTGTGGAGAGTGGTGGTGGAAGGACATTTGAGTGGAGCCTGTTAGTAAAATGAGGGATATACTGGTAGCTATTGTGAATTTAGTGTTAAAGGGAGTAAACATCAAAGGCATAGATGCTTCAGGAAAGGAAATTGTTCCAAAATCTGCAGTAACAATGGATACTGTATCTGTGGACACTGCAAGTGTAAGAAGAGGGAGAATGGAAAATTAAATTTATTCTTGCCAATTCTGTCAATGTGACCATTTCAACTGCTACTGATCCAATGTATTTCTTTGTGGAGAAAATGGTGTTTTCGGGGCAGCCAGGTAGCACAGCGAGTAAGAGCACCATCAGAATGACCTGGAGATCAAATCTGGGCTCAGATACTTAGCACCACACCCAGAAATAATAACTAGCCTTGTAACCTTGAGCAAGTTACTTAACCGCGATTGCTTTAAAAAAAAAAACAAAAAAGAAAATGGTGTTTTCGAATGTGGAATGTGTGACTGTAACCTAGGTTCACCAGGAGTGCTCATGATTATTCTTTAGTTACCTCTTCCTGTATGGCATGTGTAGACTAAACCATTTTGAACCCCCAAGACCTGAGAAAGGTCTAAAAATCTGGATTGGTCAATCAGGAGAGGCATTGCAGCCCACCCTGAGCTTAATCTACCTTAATACTTTGCAATGCTCTAGCATAACAGACATGCTTTGCTCTGAGTGAACTCAAAATGCCCTTTCCTGTGTCAACACTACGAGGCCAGATGAAGAGCATTCTTCTGTTTATGATATAATGTCTTGACTCAGACACTATCTTAAATAAAGGGACTTTTCTTATCTTTGTATTTTGTGTACATATACTATGTTGTCATGTTAATGGTAAAAGAAACACAGATATCCTGGATCTATAATTTTGATTGACATTTTAACCCTTCTCCTATCTTATAGTATTTATAACCTACTCGCTTAAGAAATTCCTTTCTCATATCATGGTTAACCATAATCTTAGATGACATAGGCATCCTGAGCCAGGGAGGGAGGGAGCGGTGAGAAAAAATTGCTCTAAAGAGATAAGGTCTGCTTTGTCTGACCATCTTTGAGGTCATTGTCTTTCAATGAGCTGTATTTGTATCTCTATATGTATGTTCCTCAAGCTTTGAGAGAAATAAACACTCATATTCAGCTTAATTTTGTCTTTCTAAGAATGAACTTAGTAATGGTTGACACATGGAATAGGACAATTGGTAATGACTAAGGAATCTGCAAGTGTGGCTCTTTCTTTGGAAATGCCCAGATCCCCAATACCAAGGGCCCACTTGTGAGATGTCAGACCTACTCTGGGCTCTGTGCTGAGCATAAAGAAACACATTCAGTGCAGGGTGTTTGATAAGGGAGAAAAAAAGACACATGTGTTCAGGAGTGTATAGCCCTCAATATTACCCTGGTCACATCTCACCAGTCAGATTGGCTAAGATGACAAAACAGGAAAATGACAAATGCTGGAGAGGACGTGGGCAAACTGGAACACTAATGCATTGTTGGTGGAGTTGTGAACTGATCCAGCCTTTCTGGAGAGCAATCTGGAATTATGCCCAAAGGGCTATAAATACTTTCATACCCTTTGATCCAGCAATACCACTCCTAGGGTTATATCCCAAAGAGATTATAGAAATGGGAGAAAGACCCGTATGTACAAAAATGTTTATAGCAGCTCTTTTTGTTGTGGCAAAGAATTGGAAATTAAGGGGGTGCCCATCAATTGGGGAATGGCTGAACAAGTTGTGGTATATGCATGTTATGGAATACTATTGCGCCATAAGAAACGGGGAGCAGGCGGTCTTCATATTTACCTGGAGAGGCTTAAAAGAACTGATGCTGAGTGAGAAGAGTAGAACCAGGAGGAATTTGTACACAATTACAGACACAACGTATGTGTGATGACCAACTTTGATAGACTGGACTCTTCTCAACAATACAGGGATATAAGTCAATCCCAAAAGACGCATGATGGAGAGAAAAACGTGCATCCAGAGAAAGAACTAGAAAGAACTAAATTTATATCCAGGTGGAAGCAAAATACCTGATCTTTTTCATTCTCTTATTTGATTTTATGTCCTCTTTACCATTTTTCATTCCAGCTGGTACAATCCATCCTTATAACCTGACCATTGTATAATGTGAAAGTATTTATAGATCCTATACTTGATAATTTGCCGCCATGGGGGAGGGAGGGGAGGGAGGGGGACAAAATGTGAAATTCAAGGAATTGTGGAATTGAATCCTGTAAAATAAAAGGAAACAAACAAATTAATAAATTAAAGTTAAAAAAAATATTACCCTGGTCAAAATTTGATGTGACTTGCCCCAGCCTGGCTGGCATGTATCTCTAAACCACTGTAAAGAGAAAAATGTCGATTACTGTTGTTTCTATTTCAGGTATTCATTCTAGGGGAACAATGAAGGCATTTTCTTTGTAGTGGAGACACCAGTGTGCCCACTGGAAACTGCTGTCGATTCATGACAGAAGAAAATTTGCTAAATTTGAAAGGGAGAAAATGAATGTGAATGGGATTTCAGCAAAAATCCTGTTTACAGAATGCATTCAACCAATTGTCTTCAGGGGGCAGTTTTTTATAGACGTAGTTAAGATAGCCTTAGGACAAATTCATAGTGGTTTTGCCAACTCATTACACAGCACCTACCCCCCAGGATTGTGGAGAGGATGAAATGAGATAATAATTGTGAATTACTTAGCATGGTGCCTGGCCCAGAAGTGCTATACAAATGTTAACTATAGCTCTTATTATAGGCTTCCCATGCAGGTTTTGAAAATATACAGTATACATATATATATATATATATATATATATATATATATATATACACACACACACATACATATCCGTATGTATATACATATAGATATATTTCCAACTCTAATTATTATCAGTGACAGAGATTGATAGTACTGGCCTGGAAGTCCCATTTACTAGCTGTTTGACCCCAGGCAAGGCCCTTAACCCCTGTCAGCCTCAGTTGCCTCAATAGTAAATTGGGGACAATAGCACCTACCTCCCAAGGTTGTTAAAAGATCATATGAGATAGTGTTTGTAAAGTGCTTAGCAAAATGTACTTGGCATATAGTAGGCACTCAGTAAATACTTGTTCCTTTCCCCTCTACCATCATGACCATCATAGCTAACATTTACATAACAATTTAAAGTTTTCCAAGTACCTTACAAATATTATCTCATATTGTCTTCACAACTACTCTAGGAAGAAGGTGCTATTATTATGGGGCTATTATTATATCAGCTAGGCATCTAAGTGGTACAGTCAATAGAGCACTGGATCTGGAATCTGAAAGATCTGAATTCAAATCTATCCTCAGAAACTTAATGGCTGTATGAGCTTGGGCAAATCATTTAACCTGTTTGCCTCAGTTTCCTCAACTGTAAGATGGGGATAATAATAGTGTACATCTCAGGGTCTCAAAAGAAACACAAGACGTGCAGATTTAAAGCATCCACCCCAATGTTCACATGGACTATTTGTGCCTGACCTGTGGTAGAGCATTCCAAGCTCATAATGGTCTGATCACCCATGGTGCTGGAGGTTCAGCCAGTGCTGGAGAAGACACACTGTAACTTGACTCTAATATAGTGATGTAATTTTGTTCTTCCAGAACAAAGGACAACAACCCACCAAACACCTCCCAGGGCTGTCATGCAGATCAAATAAAATATCTAAAGTGTTTAGCACGGTACCGGGCACATCATAGGCACTGTATAAATGCCAGTTAATATTATCCCCATTTTACAGATGAGGAAACTGATGTTTGGCTTAACATGCCTTGCCCAGGGCCACACAGCTAGTAAATTTCCAAAGCAGTGATCTGACTCAGGTTCTCTGGACCCTGTAATGGAAATGCAAATTTAAAGATCTTCCCTGCCCTTAGGCCCTTTGATGGGCTTAAGAGACTCTGCAAACCTTCCTTGATTTGAAAATATACTCTGCCTCCTAATAGGTTGAATGTGGTCACATGGAGCCTGTGGCAGGAGGCTTGGTTTTCAGGAATGCCCACACCTTGATGCTGTGTGATTGGGCAGTGGGTCAAGAGGGTGGTTACATTCTCTGACCCAGGAGAAGGTTATATAATCCCTGATGTGAGGCTTTGCTTTGGGGCTCACTTTGAGAAATGTTCTGTGATTTGTTCAGATGAGACTCTGGGAAGCCGTTGTTGAGAGCCCCCCAGCTTTGAAAAACCCAGATGTTGATGGTAACTGTGATTTGGTATGGATGTAATGGTTGGACAGTTTGGAAACCTGTCTCTTTGATCTGTTTCTCTGTCTTGATAATTCTGTCTGTATACTCTGAAGTTCGGGGTGCTGACCTTTTTCCCCTGAACTAGGTAAACAATACATATTTGACTGATTAAAGTAAGCTTGTTAACCTATTTTGCGTTGCTTTCCCTTAACAAAGCAGTTCTAAGAACCTGTGTTGGCAGCCACCCTGGGGACGCTGGGGTGCTTGCTGCTACAGACCCCAAGCCCAGTACTCTATCCACTGAGCTACATGGCTGTCTCTAGCATTGGTTCCCATGTTAAGGAAATACCCAGGCTAGTCATGTCTTCATACTTCTCCAGGCCATACTCCTGCCTCTCCTGACTCTCTCTATCATACAGCAGAATCTTCCTCACCCTGGAAGTTCACTATACCTATGGACTTCTCACATTAGAAGTATGCCTCCTTCCCCTATCCCCTTCTCACTGGCTGGTTCCTCACAGAATCTTCCCTTTACAGAAAATCCTCAGGCCAGTCATGTCTTCTTTCCTCTTCAGAGCACATACCTGTCTCTTTGGATTATCTCTGCCTTGCCCCCTCAAACAGGTACCTCCCTCCCCGACTCCTTATGTGTTGCTTTCACCATTAAAATGTAAGCTCCTTGAGGGCAGTGACTGTCCTTCTTTCTGCTTATATTTGTATTCTCAGGACTTAGCACAATGCCTGGCACATAGCAAGTGCTTAATAAATGCTTCTTGACCCCCAAAAGCAGGTGACTAGGCAGAATTGAAATGGCTGATTTGATTGGAGGAGAAAGTGAAACAAGAGTGGGGATAAGTGAAGCACTTGTGGAAAGTGCTGAGAAGTAGAATGTGAAGGAGTAGGTCATAGGATTAAAGGAGGCCCAGGGGTTTTGAGGGTGCTGAACTGCTTGAGAAAAAAAATGACCTGGGGTTCAGTATACTGCAGCTACCATAATTGCAATTAGCTGGAAAATGTTGATTGAATAGACTTCAAAGCAGGAGAGGCTGGTGATTGATGAAGTGACAGTAAGGAGCAAGGAGTATTCTGACTTCCCTTTCACTACCAGTGTTGGGGAGTGAGGCTCTAGAGCAGTAAGGTGGTCAAGAAGGTACAGCCAGCGCTGGAGAAAACAGTCAGGAATGTAGGGTCGTCAGGGAGGAGCCAGGTCTCAGGAGGGCTAATAAATAGGAGCACGAGAGGAGTTTCAGAATTAAGAATATATGTATTATGGATTGTGAATTCCAGAGGACACAATGGAGAAGGTAGGCAAGGTTAAAGTGGAACATGTGTGTGGTAGGATTGAAGATGGGTTTGGTTTTTGGTTTTTCTTGGATACAGAAATTGAGAGGGGCAGCTGGGTGGTGCAGTGGACAGAGCATCCTCCCTGAAGTCAAGGAGGACCTGATTTCAAATCAGGCCTCAGACACTTAATAGCAGTGT
>NW_027185755.1:2889476-2897964 GCF_028583685.1 Petaurus breviceps papuanus | reverse complement strand
GAGAGAGAGAGAGAGAGAGAGAGAGAGAGAGAGGAAAGAGAGAACATAGGGCTAGTAGTGAGTGACAGATAAACAGTGAAGCTTCGACTACAAGGGGCAGCTAGATGATGCAGTGCAGAATGCCAGGCCTGGAGTCGGGAAGACCTGAGTTCAAATCCAGACTCAGATACTTACTAGTTGTGTGGCCCTGGATAAGTCACTTAACCTGTTTGCCTCAGTTTACTCATCTGTAAAATGAAAATAACAGCACCTCACAGGATTGTGAGGATCAAATGAGATAACAAGAGTAAAGCCCTTAGCACAATGGCTGGCACATTATTACAAGAGAACACTGGACCAAGCCTGTGTCTGGGTCCGGCCTAGGGCTTGAAGGTGAAGCTGCTCTGGCTCCTTCTCTGAAGTGGCTGATGGAGGTGCCAAGTGCTGAGGGTGAAGTAGCGGCCAGGAATTGGGGGTGCAGGAACTCTCCGCTCAGGTGTGCCGTGGCAAGCCTAGGCTGCTCCACATATACATCAATTACAAGTCACCCTCTTGTGCTCCTGGTGTGGAAAAGGGGAAAAGTCAGCCCCAAACTCTGGTCTGGAAACCAAGGGTCCGGTAAAAGAAAACTAAGTAAACCAGAACACAGCTTATTCTTATAGATTACAAGGAAAGGGAGGGTCCTCCAACGAGTCTGGCCCCCTCGCTTCTGAATTTTTTGGAGGCAGCCCCAGTCACTGGAGGCCCATCAAGGGAGTCCCTATGTCCTCTTGGCAAGGGGACAGGGTACATAACTACAGCCTGGGGGGTGTCCCTTGGGACCAAAGTCTATACACTGTAATTCCATCAAACTGATTGGAATTAGGGAGGGGGAGGAATGTACCAAATTGACCAGGGTCTCCCCTGATCAACAATGTTACACTAAATTCAGGGAAGTTTGTCAAAAGAAGATACAGGGGGGCGGCCAGGTGGTGCAGTGAGTAAGAGCGTTGGCCCTGGCATGGGGAGACCCGGGATCAGTTCCAGCCTCAGATACTCGGCACCCACACAAAATAACTGGCCGTGTAATGTTGAGCAAGTTACTTAACCCCAATTGCTTTAAAAAGAAAAAAAAGATACAAAACAAGATTCCGATTTGGGGGCAGGGTGGGGGTAGCATAGGTCTAGTAAGGCATGAAGGAGTTTATGATCTTGGTCAGTAGAGGGAGTAGTTCACTAACCAACATTTGAGAGTTCATACTACTTTCGTAACTCATAAGAAGTGAATGACTGATAGTCCCTTAAGACTTTCTAGGTATTTACTTGAAAAAAAGATTTTTCAAATTAATTTCTAATTTATAGCATTTCAGGTGATACAGGGAAAGATATTTTGGGCAAGAGGACTGCCACACAAATCCTAAGCCTTTTTAGGTCTCACACCCCTTTCCTTCTCCTTCCATTTCGGAACTCACCAATTCTCTAAGTAACCTGGATATGGCACAACATGGCACCCATACCCCCACTTCTATATGGGTTGTTCCATTCACTCCAAGTTACCCTCCTACCAGTTTTGAGCTCTTTTTCTAGAATGGGCAGAGGGGGGATCAGATACTTACCCAACTCTCTGAGGGGCCTAAAGTTAACTCTGGTTTTGAGGGGATACATTCCTACCACTCACTGCTCTAACTCTTGACATCCCCCACCCACCCACACACATCAGTGTGCTTTCCATTTACATAAAAGCAGTCACAAGACAACAATGACTCAAACATAAAGCAATCAACACACTTCCCAGTACAACAGCTGCAAAGCCTGCCAGTTCGATGAGTTCCTGAATACTATCTTCTCTAAGCAGCATCTCTCATTCCCTCTTATATCAGTTGTCCCTGACTCCTCCTGAGCTGCTTTATTCTTCATCTGGCCATCTCCTCCACTCTCTCTGGCCTTTATTTAGCCAATCGGGGAGTCCTTTCATGCAGGGACTGTTTTCCTGGCACTGCACTCCCCTCCTTCTCCTCCTCCCTGTCTCCTTTGCTGGAGCTTCATCCATTACACTGGCTAATCCTATGAGTCCCCAAAGGCTTTGTCCTGGGCCCCATTTTCTTCTTCCTTTATACTAGTTCACTTAGCGATCTCATCAGCTCCTTTGGTTTCAGTTATCTCTACGTAAATGACTCTCAGATATATCTGTCTGGCCCAGGGGTGGGGAACCTGTGGCCTCACCTGAGGACCCAGAGGACCACATGTGGCCAGGTCGAAGGTTCCCCACCCCCGGGATACCCTAATCTTTCTAGACCTCCAGTCTCACATCTCCAACTGCCTATTGGACATCTTAAACAGGATGTCTCATAGAAATTTTAAACTCAACATGTCCAAAACCGAACTCATTCTTTTTTTGTAAAATGCAGTCAAAGAAGTTGGTTTTTATTTTTTTGTTACATTTTTAAGTTCCAAACTGTCTTCCTCTCTCCCCCCCCACTCCTCACAGATACACATACTCCTCCCACACACACACCCCTATATTCTCTGGTTCTGCTCATTTTACTCTTCATTATTTCATGCATGTCTTCCCATGTTTTTCTAAAGTCAATCTGCTCATCATTTCTTATAGCACAGTAGTATTCTATCACATGAACTCATTACCCCACCCAGTACCCCCCCACACAAAAAAACCTCTCCTCTTCCTAACCTCCCTGTTACTATCAATGGTACCACAACATCCCAGTTGCCAAGGCTTGAAATCTAAATGTCATCCTTGACTTCTTAACTCACTCTCTCACTCCCTCATATCTGATCAGTTGTTAATAAATAACTTTCAGGGTGGCTAGGTGATGCAGTGAATAGGGCACAGGCCCTAGAGTCAGGAGGACTCTAAATTCAAATACAGCCGCAGATACTTAGCACAAAACTAGCTGTGTGACCTTGGACAAGTCACTTAACCCCAGTTGCCCTACCTTCCCCCCTCCAAAAAAAATGAATAAATGAATGAATGAATGAATGAATAACTGTCATTTGGCTTCCCCCTTTGTAACATCTCTGGTACAATACCAATGCTATCACACCCCTAGCACAATCCCTCATCAACTCCTGTCCAAATTACTGCAATAGCTTTTGTTCGGTTTCCCTGCCATAAGTTTCTTGCTCCCCACCCATCCTCTATTCAGTTGCCAAAGTGATCTTCCTAAAGTACAGATCTGACCATATCATCTCCATGCTCAATGAACTCCAGTGGCTCCCCATCACCTCCAGGAGCAAATACAAAAACCTCTCTTAGGCATTAAAAGCCCATTAGAACTTACCTCTCCAGGGGCAGCTAGGTGGCCCAGTGAATAGAGCACTAGCCCTGGAGTCAGGAGAACTTACCTCTCCTGGTACACATATTTCTAGTCTTCTTATACCTCACTCCCCTTCACTTATCCATTGATCCTGTGACACTGTCTTTCTTACTGTTCTTGGAACACAACACTCTTGCCTCCCATCCCCAAGCACTTTTTTTTCTATGTACCATGCCTGAAACTCTCTCTCAACTCCTCTCCATCTCCTAGCTTCTCTGCCTTCCTTCAGGTCGCAGCTAAAGCCCTACTTTCTATATGACTTCCAAGTCCTACTGAATCTTAGTGCCTTCCATTGACTCTGATTTATCTTCTATATAACACTTATGCAGTTATTTCCATGTTGTCTCCCCCACTAAACTATGGGGTGCTTGTTTTTTTGTCTCTATCTCTCCACCACTCAGCACAATGCCAGGTACATAATAGGTACTTAACAAATGTTAAGTACTTAGGTACTTAACAGAATGACTTTCTAATTTATTCTGTGAAATTCATGGCCCCAACAGTATTTAATCATCCTAGATTTATAATTTCCCAATTTTAACCTTCAAAACTGTGAAAAGTTGGGGCAGCCAGGTGGCTCAGTGAGTAAGAGTACCAGCCCCAGTGTCAAGATGACCTGGGGATCAAATCCGGGCTCAGATACTTAGCACCACACCCAGAAATAACTGGCCATGTAACCTTGAGCAAGTTACTTAACCTCTATTGCTTTTGATTAAAAAAAAAAAAACTGTGAAAAGTCCTAATACATATCAAATTGATAATGAATGAAATTGTGGAATGGGGCAGGCATGCCTAGTTCTTTGGCTACTCACCAGGGAGGACCATAATGGCAGTAGGAATTGAGGCTACAATCACACTTTAATGGGTTACAGACAGTGCTGAAGTAAAAAGGTATAGAAAGTGGAGAGACAAGGGGATAAAGAAGCTTGAAGCAGACAGTACAAGAGGTGGGTCAGCAAAGATGGACAGGCAGTACGAGGAAGAGCGTGAGAAGGAGGAGAGGCACTCACAATCTCAGAGTAGGGAGCACTGGGCAGCATGGACCCACTGGAGATGCAAGAGCACTGGCTGGGTAGAAGTTTGAGGTCTGATTTTCTATATGGTTTTGGGGGGGCAACTTGGGGTTAGTCCATTAATATAGCCAAATCATCTCAAAATTGTTAGTAAAACTTTAAAGCCAAGAGATCCCCATCATCTCAAAGTTTTCAACGCCATTTGGTGTTCTGCTGGTCTTACTTTGTAAATCTGGAACTTATCTGAGATTTACATATCATAACACCAAGAGTCCCTGACAGAAAAGCCTTGATGATTTCCCCTGATTAAATACATTGTCAGGATATTGTTTTGGGGGGATTAGTAGGTTTTTTTGTTGTTCTTGTTGTTGTTAATATACGATACAATTTGTAAACTATGAGCCTTTGATCTTTGGAATGGTTCGTAAATGATTTCCAGGTTCCCCTTTGCAATTTTACTTCCTCTAGTGACTAGGAGGGGATAGTCTGGGGGACCAAAACATGATACAATTTTTACACACACATATATATTATACATATCCTGGACCATAATACACTGCCAGTATCTAACTCAGTCAGTGCTCTGACTTCTAATAGGCCCTTTCAATACATTTATCTGAAGGATAAATTTCTCACTTCCTCAACAATCTCAGCACAAACCACCAGATGGCAATGGGTCCAAGCCTACTGCACAAATGCATCTGTGGACTGTCTGCCTGGATCTGAAACACTCCCAGTCTCCTGGTATCTGTCTGGTTTTCTGGGCAGCTCTAAGGTAAATTTCTTAAATTAATCAAAATTAGTTCCCATTACCCCCTCTTCTCTTAAGATCAAAGTCAATAAACATTTATTAAGGACCAACTATGTCACAGGTATGATGCTAGGCACCGAGGATACAAAGAGAGAGTCTCTATCCTCAAAGACCTCAGTCTATTGGGGGAGAGACTGCACATAAAAAGAAGGTGGGGGGGGGAGGGGTTGATGAAGTCTACAACCAAGGTGGGAAATGATCTGAAGAGGTGTGAGTTGCAGAATTATTTGATCTTGCAGAATGTTTCTGGAGATCAAGAAACCTAGGAGGCCAGTAAGGTAGGAAAAGATAATGTGAATTCCCTGGATCCCCTCCTCAAACAGAAGGTTTGGGAGGAGTTCCCAGATGTCCATCCCACCCCCTCCCCAGCCTCATCTTCTCCAAACAGAGGAAAACAAGGGGGAAGGGGCTGCTGAGGATGTGTTAGTTCCAAGAGTTGATTTCATCTGGCAGAATGACTTTCTGGAAATCCAGGGATGGAAAATGATCCTCCTCTCCTTCCTTCTGAACCTAATGTGACATACTCAACATTAAAAAGGATACATACTAAATTAAATCAGATACAAAGTATTAAAACTCCCAGAAGCATGCTAACAAATAGCTTACACATCTCCACTGCCCCTACTCCTAATCTTCAGGAAGGTCCTCCCAAGTCACTCAGATGACCTTTCAGTGGACTTCCCTGCATTCGATTTCAAGTAATGGTTTCACAAACACCCACTCCTATTTCCGTAAGCAGATCATCAGAGTTCTGAAGGTCAGGTATCCTTTCAGGAAGGTTTTCGCTTAGGAAACTTCACTGTGATATTGGGCTTGGGTGCTACTGGCCACAATATGAGGGAGGGAAAGAGGGAGAAGGAAGAGAAAGGGACAGATGGAAAGGTAGAGATAAGGGGTAAGGAGGGGATGGAGCAAAGGAAAGAGATAAGAGAGGATGATGGAAGAAAGAGGAGGAAAGAGAAGGAAAACAGGAGGGGAAAGAGGAAGAGATGAGGAAAGAAGAGGAGTGGAAGAGAGAAGTAGGGGAGAGGAGGAAGAAAGAAGGGAAAGAGTAGGACAGGGAGGGAGACAAAGGGGGAAAAAAAGAGAAGGGGAATAAGAAGAGAAGAGAGGAAGGGAGAAAGGGAGAATAGAGAGGATGGATGGGAAGGGTAGAAAAGGAAGGACAGCAGTGGGGAGAGGGACAAGAGAAAGATGAAAGAGGAGAGAGAAGACGGAGCGGGAGGAAGAAATGCAGAGACAGAGGATGCATCCTATTTCCCCGGACCTTCACCATCGTCCCCTCTCCAGGTTCTCTCTGCACAGGTGACTCTTCACGGTCAAGCTGCTGGGCACCTAAGACAAAGCCCCGGCACTGAACTCCATCCTCCTCCCCCACTTCCCCCCTCGGCGGTTCAAGTTCCTTTATCTTGTTCCTGGAAATCCAGGAATCTGCTGGGGCGAAAAGCCGAGCTGTTTTAAAACGCAGGTGATGCGGTACAGGGAGCAAGCGGGAAAAGAGACCCGACAGCAACAGCTGGAGCTCCCCACCCCCAGGATCCCAGCACCGCACTCCAGAGGCCGACTTTGAGGATGGCCCGGTCACGTGAAACAAAACCTGCCTCGAAGCCTCGGGGGCCCCCCTACGCGGAGCAGTCCCCGTCACGTGAGCCAGTTCTTGCCCCGCAGCCCCGCCCCCAGTCCCGAACCCAGCGTACGTGGAGCAGTCCGGGTCTTTTAGGCTAGAGTCGGTCTCGAAGCCTCAGGGCTGGCCCCGAGCCAGCCCCCGTCACGTGGGTCAGATCTTGCCTTGCAGCTCTGCCCCCAGCCTCGAGGCCGGCCTACGCGAAGCATTCTAGGTCTGGTTGGTCTGGTTGCCGGCTCCCTCGTCACGTGGGTTGGGCGGGCCTGGACACCCGCCTTTGGGACGGCGCTGTCTGATGACGTAGTGAAGAAGGCAGGTAAGCGCTGGCAGGGAGACGAGCCGAGGTGGCGGAAGGGCGCGGATTTCGCGGGGCCTTCGAGTTTCGTACCCCCGAGCAGTCCCAGAGATTCCTAGGATCGATCTCCTTTGACCTGGAGCTTACCCCCGGCGCCGCGGCGGCACCGGGGCAAGAAACCGCCCCGGCCCCAGGTGGCGGAAGGGAAGGAGCGGGCCGGGGGGAGGGGAGAGCAGAGGAGAGAGGGCGGCTCTTGCCTCGGAAGGGTTGGGAAGGGTGAAGAGGGCGTAACTGCGAACTGTCAACCTTATCACCTGCGTCCCCAGACCTGCAGCCTCCTGTCCCTTTTCCTCTGAGCCCCCTCTAGCCAGGTCTGTTCCAAGAATCATATAAAACAACCCGAGAAGAGACCTTGGGAGATCATGTAGCCCCTTACATTTTGCACATTGGGAAAGTGAGTCCCAGAGAGAAGGCAGTGATCCAAGGTCACACAGACCACAATTAGCAAAGGCAAAATTAAACCCAGGGTTTCTGATTCTAGATCCAAGCCTCTATTATGCTGTTGCCCGAAGGTTTTGCTGGTTAACATTTGAAAATGGCAGAAATCCTGGAATTCAGCATGATGTAATAGTAAGAGCTTACTTTGAAACTGGAAGACTTGAATTCACATCCCACCCCTTCGAACTCACTGCGTACATGCTGGACACTGGAGAAGTCATTTTCCTTCTTCTGTAAAATGAGGGCAATGAACTAAATAATTTCCAAGAACCTCCTCAGTTCAGAATCTTGTGATTCTAGTGCCGTGAAGATACAGAATCATAATTTGCAGGTGTAAACGGAAGTCACCTGTTGACCCAGCACTAGACACACACTTCTTCAGTAGACTTAAAACCATGATTCCCTCTGTTTCAATCCCATGATTAATCCGAACTCTTTATTCCAGCTAGTGGGAGTGCAGAGGGACATTTCGTAGCAGACTCTTTCCTCTAGCTTAGGATCATACTCTTGAGTAGCCATAACTTCCACCTAAAACAGAATTAGGGGACCTATCATCCATTAATTTGTTTAAATTCATTCTCAGCCACTTCATTTTTCTCACCTGGACTACTTCCCTGAGATAGATGTGTAGAACATGGAGTTACTGAATATCAGAGCTGGAAGAGACCTCAGAGATCATCTAGTCTAGCCCCAAGACACCACGTGGTGTCATTGAAACAGTACTGGGCATAATATCCGGGAGATGTGGGTTTAAATCCCAGCTTTAACACTAGCTTTGTGGCAGTGGGTAAGTTATGACTCAGTTTCCTTGTCTGTAAACTAAGGATGGTAGTAATACCCCCATTAGCTGCCTCGAATCATGGTGAGGGAAGCACTTTGCAAACCTTGAGACCTTGTAGAATGTGAGCCATTATTACAGAGGAGAAAGCTGAATCAGAAAGAGATTTCAGATTC